>NW_022170249.1:7778864-7779575 GCF_008802855.1 Photinus pyralis
TAGGTTGCCCTGCGCATGACAGGCTAAAATGCATACAAGTGCACCATACTGTGTAATTGGGCTTATCATTACAGTGTAAGGGTTCAAGCCCCATGTACAGCCAAAAGTCCTTCTGCATGCCCATAGACATGTAGTAGCATATAATGACTCTGCTTCTGAGCATGGCGCAAATCAATCTTAGATTGACCCATCTAGTCAAAGCCTTCATCAGTCTCACTCATTAAATCGAACGTGGTGTTGCTAAATACACGCTCAATATCTAGTACCGCTCCCAGTGCTACCGCAGATACGCAAACCACCAAGTGCCTGCTTCATCTTCTGCCATCTTTCAGCCGATATCTTAGAGCTACGAGATTCCTGAAACAAAAATCGGTCACTCCCTTTTTTCATTCCGAAATTTTCAGATTTTTCTTACGCTCCGTCCCGGAAAGGTAAAACGCACAACATAGGAAAACGGCAATGTACTTTTTCGCGAAGGATCCATGGGACCTTTGAAATTAGCATTCAACGTACTACTCCAATCTCTTCTTAATAACGCAATAACGTACGTTGAACTTTAAATACATATCAAAGGCTTCGTGGATCCTTTGCGAAAAAATACACTAACTCTGTTTCCCTATGGTGCGTTCAACCTGGGACATACAGTATATTATACTGTCTGAAGTGTGAGTACAAGAATTTCTCTCCATTTGTTTTAAAAGGGGAAAAGTT
>NW_022170249.1:7779675-7887869 GCF_008802855.1 Photinus pyralis
ACCTTTCATTAGAGTACCATGAAGGATAAAACTAGTTCCACTTCTCCCCCTCCCCCTCCACCCCGTACTTTGATAAGAGGACAGAAAGAAGGGCAGTAGTTGGTAGAAAACGGTTCCTTTCGTTGAGACCTTTAATTAGAATACAGTGAGAGATAAAATTAATTTTTAACCCCCCCGGCCCCGTCGCTCACTGAGTCGCACGGGAAAGTTATAGCACAGATATATTTTACGTATATCTGTGGTTATAGTTTGTACAAACCAATTTATTTCGATGAGACCTTTTATTAGAATACCATGAAGGGTACAACGTGTGCCCCCCCCCCATTTTCTAAAGTTTAACTTGGCACCACAAACTGGGACCAATTGGTTGTCGTATGTAAAAATTATGCACGTTTTACTTTCAAAAACAGCATCTCAGGAAATAATTCGTGGGGGGGGGGGGGGGACATTTAGACTGCGAAATTTGATGGCTCTCTGGCAAACCTTCAAGGTATAGAGTATCTACTGCAAGAAATTCCAGGACTCTAGGACCAGGCCCCTAGAAACGTAGTTCATAACGGCAGAAGTGGGTCCGGTCTTGAAAAATGCGCTAAAAATTTACAAATTGCTGCTAATAATTAAAATAAAGAACTAATTGCTGACGCTAATTTGACATTGAACATTCAAGTTACTGTTTCCATGGCAGACGTTGATTAACGTTTAAAACAAATTCATGCAGAGGTTACCTATTATAGCCATCTATTACTACTCGTACATGCGTTTGATCCGATTTTTTTAAGTATACATAGCCAAATTCCCTATATATAGGCGGACAGTCGATCAATTCCAGAAGAAATCTGTAAGTAATATTACTCATTTCGGATTTCTGGTTTGTTTAAAGCTACATATCAGTAATCATGGCTATACTAAAAATGATCTTCAATATCAAAGTGAAGTGAAGTATTTCAGTTCACCTGATCACTGGACACTACATACAGAACGGAGTATGTAAAGTTGCCTATTGTCAATCCCCAAATTTGGTTATTAATAATATTAATGTGTGTTCGATGGTAGAAACATAAAACTTAGTCTAATTATAATGCACATTTTCTATCTGTAGCCGCGCGGCGGAAGCTATATTTTCGCTTTCTCGTGGTAAACTTTTAAGTCGTTTTTCCAAGATAACTTATCTATAAATGAAGTCCAAGCAATTTCCAAAATTGCTATAAGTTCGTAAAGTTAATAGGTATCTAGGCAATAACGTCCGGAAAATTTGTTTCCTTTTTTCTTTTACAAAATATTGCAGGCCCCTAACAACCCTCGACGTTACCCCTAAAAAAAATATTTGAAGATATCGTGGAAATCAAGCATTTTCGGGCAACGAAACAGGTGTACTGTCCAGCCTTAAAGTAAAAAGATAGAGGGCATAAAAAGAATCCATCACCATCATAGTCATGTTAGGTTCGTCAAGATCTATAGTTGCCCGTGGGTGTATTGTTGAGAAATAAATGTAAAACTTTTGATTTGGAAATTGTTCTTGTAAATTTATGTAAAAGCATTGGTAAAAGTATAGAATGTGACGTGATATAGATAAAACCTTTAGAATAAACGGTTTTATTCAACAAAATTATTGGCAATGACAATATAGGAAATGACATTAAAATAACATTACAAACTAGATTAGAATGAGGCAATAAATAATGTGTTTCTATATTACCACATTCATCCACACATCATTTTAAAATATAATCATTGTAACGGATTGGGAGCCTACGTTCCCTAACTGATCTTCGTGAAATCGCTTCGTCAATAAAATTCGATGGTGATTCAATTTGCTCTGCAGCCGATTGGTCTGAATCAGTAGTTACTGGCTGTTCTATTCTTTCACTTTCTGAATCCAAAAACGATCTTGGTTCGCCAACTTGCTCTACAGGTGATTGGTCTGAATCAGAAGTTTCTCGCTGTTCTATGTTGATCATATCCGGAATTCTTTCACCTTCTTGATTCAATGGTGCTAAGTGACGATTTGAAACAGTCGATTCACGACCATCTGCAAGGCGAACATAAGAGTAATCGGGGTTTACATGAAGCAGTGTGACTTCCTCCACAAGTGGTTGGTATTTATTGGAGCGATTGAATTTCTGCATTAGAACTTGTTCCGAATTCGTCAACCATGTTGGTAGCGAGACCCCATTAGAAGATCTTCTTGTATGTTTAAACATCCTCTCATGCGGCGAACAATTTGTAGCTGTGCACAGAAGGGATCGTATCGAATGTAAAGCTTGTGATAATACTTTTTCCCAATTATCTACTGATAAGTTCTTTGATCGTAATGCCAACAGGATTGTCTTCCAAAGGGTTCCGTTTAATCGTTCAACTTGACCGTTTCCCCGAGGATTGTACGGGGTAGTCCTACTTGTAGCTATTCCTCGTGAATTTAGAAAATCTTTTACCTCCGAAGAAACGAATGAAGTCCCTCTATCTGAATGAAGATAAGACGGCATACCAAATAGCATAAATATGTCATTAAGACATTTGATTACTGTCTTAGAGCTCATGTCAGCGCATGGGAAGGCAAATGGGAAACGTGAATATTCATCGATAATAGTGAGTATATACTTATTCTTCGTATTAGAAGGAACTGGTCCTTTAAAATCAATACTTAATCTTTCAAATGGCGAGGTAGCTTTTACCAAACCAGGACCAGGCGTAGCAGACCTAAAATATTTAGGTTTTATTTCTGAACAGACGCGACATGAATTAGTCGTTTTCCTGATTTCTTCTACAGAAAAAGGCAAATTTTTCGATCTCACCCAATGTGTCATTCTCGAAACACCAGGATGGCATAATGCGTCATGTAAAGAAATGAGTTTATCAGAGCGAGTCTGCATATTAGCACAAACACGCGACAATGCATCTGCAACATCATTCTGCTTTCCTGGTCGGTACACAATATCATACTTGAATGGCGCTAATTCCAGACGCCAGCGCTGTATTTTCTCGTTTTTAATTTTACTTGATAGTTTATTATTAAACATGAAGGATACAGATCGTTGATCAGTAATAAGACGAAATGGTTTGCCAATGAGGAAATGACGCCATTTCTTTAACGATTCGACAATTGCATATGCCTCTTTTTCTATAGCAGCGTGGTTGTGTTCACTTTTATTTAGTGTTCTTGAGAAAAATGCAACCGGTCGGTTAGCCTGGGATAAGGTTGCCGCTATGGAATGATCCGAAGCATCTGTTTCGACAGTGAACTGCACGTTATGATCTATAGCGTTAATAGCTGATTTTGCAATATCAGATTTGAGCTCTTCAAAGCGTTGTACAAGTTCGTTCCCTAATGGAAAATTCTTTGTGTTTGATAAGGCGTGAACTTTTTCCGAAAATCTTGGTATCCATTTGCTATAGTGGGCAAACAAACCCATAACTCTTCGTAATGAAGGTAAATCATGGGGCGGCGGCATACTAATAAGTGGTCGAAGGCGGTCGGGATCCGGTCTGATTACATGATCCTTTATATGATAACCCAGGATATTAATTGCATTTTGAGAGAACTTACTTTTTTCTTTGTTAATAGTCAGCCCATATTTGGAAGCGGCTGCCATAAATTTCTCGAGATTCTTGTCATGCTCCTGTAAAGTTTTGCCGCAAATGGTTATATCATCCAAATAGACGTATGTTCCCTCCAATTCTTCCTCTCTAATGATCCAATCAAGAACTCCTTGAAAACTTGACACTCCATTAGTTACACCAAACGGAATTCGGCGAAATTGATAGAGGTTTCCGTGCGCTTCGAAAACAGTATATAGTCGTTCTTCGGATAAGATTGGGATCTGATGGTAAGCACTTTGCAGATCGATTGCACTAAATATAGAATAATTCGATATATTAGATACTAATTCTTCCATATTTGGAAGAGGATATGCGTCCAGCAGCGTATACCTATTTATTGTCTGTGAATAATCGATTACAAGACGCTTTTTATGAGTTGCATTCTTCGTAATTAAAACTTGAGCTCTCCAGGGAGAGGTGCTTTCTTCGATGATCCCTTCCATCAACAGTTTTCGTATTTCTTCTTTTATAAATTTCTTGTCATCTTCGCTATACCTTCGAGACTTTATAGCAATAGGTTTGCAATCAGAAGAAATATTTGAAAATAAGGGTACCGCAGGTACAGAAGCTGCCGCAACTCCACACACTTTGATAGGTTCTTTCGTTCCACCAAAATTTAATTCAAGAGAAGAATGCTTTTTAAGAATATCGTGACCTATAATTAAATCAGCGCACAAATCCTTCACTATCAGTAAATGTAAATTTTGATAATCGTACTGGCCGACTTTAGCAGATACCCAGGTTTCTCCTGCAACTTGTGATGTTAGAGAGGTTGAAGCCATTGAAATACATTGGTTACTAGGTTTCTTTTTAAGTCGTAACAAATTAAAATACGATTCATCTATGAAACTCAAACTACTACCTGTATCAATCAGTGCTTCAGCTCGGACTCCTTGAATATATGCTATTACAGTTGCTTTCTTTAAAGAGCTGGGAGAAGCTGCTACAATACCTATACATGCTGAAGTATTTTCTCCTCGTTCCAAAACTGCAGCATTATTTGGCTTATTACTGCGGCACACTATCGCGAAATGTCCCTTCTTATCACAAAGTTGACAGGATTGGTTGACAGCAGGACACTCCTTTCGGGGATGAATGCGTCCACTTCCGCAAAAGAAACATTTTCGTTTATTTTTGTAAGAGCTCTTGTAAGAGGGCGAAGCTGCGACGGTATGTTCCTCGCACTGATCTTCAGGCTGTGATACTCCTCCTCCAAGTTGTTGAACAGCGTTTAAGCCAATAACGTTGTATTGTTGGGAATTAATCTCTGCCATCTCTAAGGATAATGCTTGATTGTACGCTTCATCGAGGGTTAACGTCAGATTCTCGAGTAATCGCTGTCTTATCTTATTTGACTGGATTCCCGAAATAAATGCGTCACGTATATTGTCAGATCGATTAGTTTCGGCGTCCACGCTTTGAAACTGGCATTCTCTAGATAATAGTTTTAAGGCCTGTATGTATGCATCGATATTTTCCTCATTAAGTTGCTTTCTAGTAGCTAGCATGTGCCTGGCGTAGATAATATTCTTAGGTTTGATAAAAATCGTATTTAGTACGCTGATAGCAGCGTCATAAGTTGAACACTCACTGATATATGAGTATACCCTTGAAGACACATGATTGATTAGCAAATTCAACTTACTGGGTGCAAAAAGAAGCAAATCTTCTTCTTCGGTCGGTGTATATGCCAAGAGGAAGTTCTCAAAGGTTCGGAGCCAGTGCTCCCATTCCTTGGAGGCGGAACTAACTGATGGATCAATATCCAATCGAATGGGTTTCAGAAACTTTTCCATTATTTTATTTTGTTGAATAAA
This sequence comes from Photinus pyralis, assembly GCF_008802855.1. Taxonomy (NCBI): domain Eukaryota; kingdom Metazoa; phylum Arthropoda; class Insecta; order Coleoptera; family Lampyridae; genus Photinus; species Photinus pyralis. Next base: position 7,785,090 of record NW_022170249.1, read on the forward strand.
TTGATATAGATAAAACCTTTAGAATAAACGGTTTTATTCAACAAAATTATTGGCAATGACAATATAGGAAATGACATTAAAATAACATTACAAACTAGATTAGAATGAGGCAATAAATAATGTGTTTCTATATTACCACAGTGACAGCATTATTTTTGTTTTTTGTCCTCTATCTCATTTCTTATAAATTCAAAAAAATAAGCAAGTAGTAGTCTGTAGTTTCTACATCTAGCGTGCTATGGAAATTATACCAGATTCATATTCTCTGAAAAAAGTGCTAACGAGAACCGCCCATTTCCGACTGTTGCTATGGAAAATGAGAACAAAATGTAACGTTTTCAGTTTTTCGGCGATATTTCAGTTATTCTCAAAGATTTTCGAAAATATTAAGCGCGTTTTTTTAGTCACAAAAAGGGACAACTTTGCCCCTATTTAGCCTACACTGTATCTCGCTCACCTTGCGGAGTTCCCAATGGTGAGCCACGAATTTCCACCCTGTACAGGGGTAGGTAGATGCGCGTCTAAAAGTTCCACTCTACAAACGAGTGGGTCAAGGCATTAAAAGACGGCATACTATTCATGAGAACCAATAGAGGTCGCCAAGGACAAATTGCATTGTAAAATTATATCAAACTTTGAGAATGACTCCTGGGCTTATACAATCATTTTTTAGCTTGGTTTTTGAAAATATAAATTCTACATACATTACTCTAGAGCGACTATATAAGGGTTTTATTAGAAAGACAGTAATTGCTACAATATTGATAAAATAAGAGGGCACATTTTATATTTTATTTTAAGCAATTGTTGAATTTTAAAGTACAGTCGCTGTAAAACTGTTCCTCCTCTTTCAATATTGAAAGTTTTGTCATTTAAAACCCAATATTGCGGCCAGGAGTCATTCTCAAAGATTTCATTTTTAAAAAGTTACATCATCACAATGGCGGCAAGCAGCAGTAGTGCAGCTATTTATTTCTAGATGTCGCTAAGGTACAACTTAACTTGGCGCGCGTCTGTAAAAAATATTATAAAGGAACTGCTGCATCCGATTATGATGTCATTGAGTACAATGAATGGTTGTTTGTCTAAAGACGAGTACATAAACGTGACCTATGCCAACATTCCTTTCTCGTTTACTAAGATAAAATGACATGTGTGATTTGAATGTGTGTGGGCGACCCTCCGCCCCTCCGGAAAAGAAGACAAGTAGTTAAAACCGTTTGGAAATTTTACATTTACAAGATTGTGTAACGCTGCTCTTATCCTATGTCTATCCTACGTACATTTCCTAAAAATCACAGGGGTGCAAAAATGCATTTATTATCTTCGTTGGCGCAGAGACCAGATCTACTGTCCAAATTCTCCGGGTATGCTCAGGGGTAGACATCACAGGGGCGGGGGTGAATTTTCAGTAAAAAAATATTAATTGCCCCGAGTAACGATTTTTTCGGCACGGTTAATTTTTTACTTCACTGCACCCTCGTAGCGCCGCCCCTGGGCATCCTCTGTCAATTTCGAGGGCAGAGATAACCCCCAAGTAGGATTTCTCCAGCTTTTCATATAAGGGGCGATCAAAAAAGGATTGACAATCGAGTCGCCGATTTTCTGGGTAACCAAAAATTCCAAAGGTTGCTCGACAACAACTCTTTTCTGATCGCATAGTATGAAGTATTAGTGAAAATAATGATTACAAATTGTAGGTATGACAAAATAAACAAAAACAAACAGTTTTTTGTAAATAAAGCAAATTCCCCTATGTATCCTTTTAAATTCATCACGTCAAAGAATTATAAGAATATTAACAAATGATAATCGGTTTTTGCGTGTACCTTTAAATGCAATTTAATCTATGTCAACCAGCTGTTTTTTATCTCTTTTAAATAAGCAAAGGAATGTGCACAAGGTCATGGCAGCCAACATGTAAAAGTAATTTAATTTAGAGTATACACAAACCAATTGTGTAAGTAGATATAATACCATCTACTCGACACGATGTGGCAGCACAATTTATTTACTACAAAGATAATACGTCACTATCTTTCGATTTTAAAACATGCTGCGAGCTCTGATATTTAATAGCTGAATCATGGTTGCCTCATTTCATAACTGGTTCAATTTTTTAATTCGTATGTCGTCCTTAAGCTGGATTCACATGAACACGAAATCCGACGATACGGTCATCCAAAATGCTTATGATTGGTCAATAATTTGAAATGTGCTTGACATTTCAAACTATTGACCAATCATAAGCATTTCGGATGATCGTATCTAGGGTTGCCATTCGTCCGGATTTGTCCTAGTTTAGGGGGCGTCCGGGCGGGTTTTCAATGGTAGTCCGGGTTTTGAGGTACTGAGTGGGTGAATTAAAAATCTTTGTGTCAAAATTTAAGCCAACAAGATAAATTTTCAAGCGCAAAACAGCTTTGATTTCAATTTTTTAAAACACTGAATGCTCATTTATAGGTACTCGGAGTTATTGAAAATTGCGTACTACTTTTTTGCATTCCTGCTCATAATGACAACGCTGAAAGAATATTTTCACTAGTGGCACAACAGTGGACAAAATAAAGAAATTTATTGAATATTGAAACAGTCTCGTCAGTGATAAAAATAAAAGTTTTAAAAATTTCTTTTAAGTAAGGAAGATTCTAAAGGCTATTGGAAAGACGGGTAAATAGCGAAGACCTGAAAAGTAAATAGTTCCTTAAACATTTTTTATTTCATTTAAAAATTATTGTTATTAGCTTCTTATAACTTGTTTTTTTTGTTAAAAAAGTATATTATTGCTTCATTTAAGGAATTTAAAAATGTAGATAAGCCGTTGCTGATTCCTAACAGTTAAAGAACATTTTGTTTCGTGATAGAGTACGCCTTGTTTTATATAGAAAAATTAATTGTTCTCCTATCCATTTCAAGACTGTTACCTATAAATTAATTGTTAAAATGAATAAATCACGTTACAGTAGCTACTGTGTCAAATGCAGTTGCTGAAGTACCTCATATGACTTGTACTTAGGTACTAGACCCTGCCTAATTTGAATTTCGCTCAAATGCTGTACTTTCAGATGATTAGGGGCGTATCATTGTTTTGTACAGCCAGTGGGACAGTTAGGGACGCTTGCATGCCACCAGTGACCAGATGTTGGTTGGTTCTATTCAGGTTAGTCCTAGGTACAATAAATAAAAATAGTGTGTCTACTGAATGTAGGTGTTGAATAGGATCATGTTTGTGCTTGGTGCTATCGAAAATGCAGTTTTCTTTTTCCTTGTAAAGGGTACTATAACTGCTTTTGCTGGATTGGTCTTTAGATCTGCTAAGCACCATCACTGTTACTTTTAGGACTGCTTCTATGATATCTTCAACTGTCCTTTGGTATCTCCCCAACACTTTAATATTTGGATTCAAAAGACAGGAAACGAAACATAAATTTAATGGAACTAACGATTACAGTTGTTAGAAATACGGCGTACAACTAGAAAAACATTAAAAATAAAACGAGTCAGTCCACATACAAAAATCATCTCACAACTAATCTCCATGCGCGCTCAATTCACTCAAAACAACAGTTTTGCGATTTATCCAAAGGGAGGCCACCAAAGGACAATCCCACATTCTGGCGTGACAGTGACTAGACTTCTAAGTTCTAAACACAAATATAGGCTTTGCTAAAACACCCGCTCACCGAAAATGCTACACATGGTACAGCCTCATCTGGAAAGATCCATGTTGATTTAATCCTTGCTAAAGATGATTAAGATTAGGTGATTCTCCTACCAGCATCCTACAGCTTGCCTCAAATATAAGGTGGACTTACAGCATTAAATAAGAATCGTGTTTGGGTTCTGTCTACTTCCACAAGAGAGTCTTCTTACAAAAATCACGATCACGCACATTTATTTCAAATAGGGCAACATTAAATAGATTCGAAAAAAATTATAGATATGTGTAAAGGGCCGATAAAAATAAAAAGACAACAGCATACATCTATCTTCAACCACTTATAAATAATAATAAGCATTTAAATATGTGTATGTTTTCTGTAATCACTGTTTAATAGAGTTCTCCTACATCTGCAGTCCGAACTTACTTTTCATCCATTCATTTTGGCTTGCTCGAAATTTTTTTAATTTTTTTGTAGAAAGGTGAGTCACAATTTATCTTTTATACATTTTAAATAAATGCGCGCGATCCTCATTCTCATAACTCAACTCCATTAGTGGTGATGTTTCATCTAACCATTTATTTATCAGGCATTTGATAAAGGTATTAACATACTTCCATAAGATGGTTTAAATTATCAGACAGACCTAGGCAAAATACTTTTTAAAAGTATTAAAATGCTAAATACTTTCCAAAAATCAAAAGTATTTAAATGTTAAATACTTGTTAAGCAACATAAGCAAATACCTCCAAAGGATTTAAATATTACGAAAGTATTTAAATACTTTTAAATATTGAAATACTAAAAGTAGGTACAAAATAGTTCATGTCAAATACACTGTGATATTTCTTTTTAGATAGCCATATGATAAAATCTCTAGGGATAGGCAAAGATCATACTACACAATCTTTGTGATAAGTTGTTGAAATTATTACAGCTACCAAACAGCTACCTACATTTGAACCTCAAAGACTAAGAATAGAAAGACCCAAGTGTAATTATATATTGTGTAACTTGTGACTAGTTTACATAATACATAAATAAAATACAAATTCAGTTCTTGTAATTCTTATCAAATTGACTAAACTGCAATAAATAAACAATAAAATATTTAAAGTTCAGTAATTAAAGATTGACAAATCAATCTAATCATAACAAAACAAATGATTAATATAAATTAAAAACTGAAAAACAGTGTGAACAATAACAAACATTTAATCTTTAAATTAAGCAAAGCACCCAATATAAGGTTTGAGCAGTTGATATGTGCACTAGACAAACTAAGAATAATACATTTAGATTGGTGGTGTAACAATCACCAATATTTAAAGCAAAAAGTTACATAATAATTATAGCCACCATAAACATCTTTGTATACCGATACTCGTTTAAAACTTAGTCATTGATGTTACTATTGCATTTAGAAAAATAAGTCTCACTTCAGTGTGATACAGTTGACTAAAAACTAATTATTTGCTCTTCAATTATGTCTAATTGTTAAATGATTTGGTTGGCTATCACATTCGTGCTTGTAGTAATAAGTACATAAATAATTGATCTGTACTGCCAGCTAATCTAATTCAGTCATTGCTGATAAGCTTGTTCCATTGTAGTATACCCGGTCACATAAAAAACCGCTGATATCAATGATTTGATTGAAGTATTAATTAATGCAAAATCCAGTGATTATGGTACAAATCATTTTTTTCTCATCTCTTATAACTCATCTTTCATCTCATCAGTAGGTATATCATGGTATACTTCAATCAGTGCTAATAAACTACACCGTACTCCAATGACTTGATACACGCATGGGAACAAACCAAACATAGTAAATAACCTAAATCTAAAATTGTGCATCTCTAGGCATATCTAAATATATATTCTGCTTTAGAAAAATATTTAATGCATAGCAAGTTCTCATTAACAACATTGATACATGCAAATGAACACATTCAGATTGTTTTGATATTAAAAACTGCAAAATTTCTGATAGGCATTTTCAATTGGCGTAATTTATGTAATATAATATTGGCATTTTTATTTTAAGCGGATTCGGAACCTTAAAGTAGATAACTAGGCCAACACCCAACTTCATCAGTACAAATACACTTGCGACTATTCAGCACGTCACATCACACCCATAATATTAACATGAATCCCTATTACTACTGAGAAGTCCATAAATTCGTTGATATTGCAACACATTAGCGTATTATAAATTCGGCCTCAATATTTCGTAAAACTAATTTCGTACCAGCTTCTCACGGTAGTGTGATCTGTATGAAAATGGAGGTAGTGGCAACATTAAGTTACTTGGTTTTCCAATTGAAAGCTGAACTTAGTTCCGACTAATCTGTTCTTTGTGAAAAAGCACCAAATGAAAGAATTAATAATAATGGCAATTTATGTCAGAAGTATAAAATGCAAAATGGCGGATCTAATGTGGTGTTGTGTTGTGTGAAAAATTTGTATTTTTAAAGAAATTATTTATAATTTCGTACTAGGGAGTTTTTGAGTTCGCTGATTAAGAATCCGAAGTCCGAATTACGGAATTCAAAATGGCGGATCCAATATGACGTTTTATTATGCCAAAAAGTTGAATTTTTAAAGAAATGGTTTGTAATTTTGTACTAGGGGTTTTCGGGGTCCTTGATTTCAACCCTAGCAATGTTCTTGCGAATCGTACAAGATAAAATTGGGCGATTTAAACATAAACATGGGCCAGTGTTCTTTCATCTTGTGACTTGCTTAAAAATAATGCGAGATAGATTTGTTTGATTGTCACGTCGCCATTGGTAATAGCTTCATTGTGTTTGTAACAATAATTAATGCACAGGTATTTGGTGCAAATAAAATGATTGTTTTCAACGTTTTTTAACTAAGTATACAAACAGAGTTGGGGAGTATTTCAACACAGAACAGTCTAAATTATCGCAGCACAATTTTCTAGCCATGTCAAAAATTAAGTTCAACCTTCCACTGAGAAACTTGAAGAACTTGAAAATGTGCCATTAGCATTAATATTTAAGGAATGATTAAATTTTGTTTATGACAACCAAATCCATTCACCATCACACAATAACATGCCTTCCTAACTGTACTACTGATTACTCACCCCTTCAAAATTAATCACCCAAAAGTCACAACATACAGACACACGCACCAGATATGGGGAGTATTATTACAAATTGTAAACCAATGTTGTTATTATTGGAAAAAAATAAGTATTTGTAAATGCAACAGAATAAATCAATTAATCCTCTATTAGAAAAACAGTCTTATATCAATCAAAATACTAACAGTGTAACACAAAAAAAGTCGAATGAAGCTAAATAAAACAATAAAAATAATAATAATTTATCACAAATTGTTTTAAAACTTACAATAATCTCACTCGCAGTAGATGCCGTTGTTATAGTCAACAGAAATTGACAATATTACACGCAAATATCGATCAGGAAATGCGAGATGAAATTTTACACGCGTTTCTCGGAGCAGGCCGTCGTGATGTGGTTTTTAAATAGGTTTGGCTGGCACTTGGTAGGCATTTTAACACATTTTGGAAACCGGTTCCTTTATTATTCGTTGACGTGGGATGCAGGGACTGCTCCACAAGAACTTCCTCCAGGTCACATTCCCTAGAAATTATTTAAAAATATTTAATTAAATGACCTACAATAGCAAGTATTGAAACATCGAATAAGTTCTGCAGATGCATTTCTGTTTTGTTATAGTAGGTACTGTACTTCAAATAATTAGTTATGTTCTCTAACTGGAAATGTGTAATTTGAGATTAATACTAAAATCTTGCCACCATATATACCATAAGTGCCAAGTTTTCCTACGTAGAGGGCAATTACAGGTTAAAAATATTCAAATATGTAGACAGAAACTATATTTTTGTAGTATCAACTACTCGAGCAACTACTGGTATAATAGCACAGACACTGATTATTGTTGAAACTATTAGAGCAATAAACTGAAAACATGTATATTGTATAATTATGACAGATGAACTAAATATTTTTTTATGTCTTACTAACCTATAATAGCACACTTTATATCTGTGATACGCGGGCATAAAGTACCACTTTATGCCCTAGGGCATTAAGTATCACCATAGTAACTCATTTATACTTAATGACAAAACAAACAAATATTTGCAGGTCATTGAAAATTAGAAACGTCAATTATTAATTGTCAATAGCTACTAAATCACAAGATTGGACTTATTTCGTATAGTTTCTGGAACTTCTTGCTCATTCACGATGAATGGAATTATTTAAAATTACGTTTGACGTTTGGATGGTTTCAATCACATTAACAAATTCGAACCACGCATACTCGATCAAACATAATGAATTAATTATTTTGTAAACGAATTTTGACGAAGAAAACTATTTGTAAAACATAAAATTGTGTATGTACCACGGGCATAAACTGATGTTTATACTCTCGGGCGACTAAAAAGCTCTCGGGCCATAGGCCCTCGAGCTTTTTAACTCGTCGCCCTCGAGAATATAAACATCACTATTATGCCCTTAATACATAAATAACTATTATCGTATCATAGTTACAATAAATTGAATAGGTAACTATATTTATTTCAACAATTATACCTAATCATTGGCAGCAAAAGCCAATATTTGGTGTAAACGCAGATTTAGGTGAATCAACTTCACTGTTTCGTCCAAATTGTCCGCATTTTTTGTTATTGTAAATACGAGGCGACGTCTATCTAAATATGAAAGGAGAGTAATCTAAGACAAAACAACATTTATTTTTCCACATATGTACCAACGTCTACACACTTTGTCCACTGTTTCTGCAATAAAGATATAAAAAAATTCTTTTGGTAGCCCTACAAAATACTCAATAGCAGCAGGTTTCAGGTCCCCATCATAAGCAAATTTTTGATCTTATGATTTCTCAACTTGGCAAAAAGATGGTCGCACGACGCTAAATCCGGACTATAGAGCGGTGTAACGAAGCACCCGTTTTCGGCCTTGAAGTTCATACCTGCAGTTATGACCACACCGTATATTTGTGGAGGCGAACAGCTTTGCTGAACACTCGGTATATAGAAGCGTTTGAAGTTGGGCGCTTCATCACTAAGAAGTTTCTGAATTTACTTATTTGCTGTGTTTTGATTTTGTTTAATTATTTGCTGCAAGTAAATTTCGTAATGAATCGATTTTTTGCAACCTTTCCTTGTTCTTTTTGCTTTTGGCGTTTCACCAAATAGTAAGTAAATCTTTTCGCTTTTGCATTTTTGTCTATTATATTTGTAAGTACTGTATTAATATTTACCATTGCCGTAAATTTATTTTCCATCAGTACAGTTTCAATTGTGCTATCGCCCGTATTTATTGGCTTTTAGCGAACTTTTGCTACCGCTCCGTTAACTTCAAGGTGAGCTTCTTTGTTACTTTCGCTTTCCCGCATTTGCTTTTCCGCTACTTCCGCCAATTTTGTGTTTTGTTGCTTTCATTCCCGCTAGGGATTTGCCGTAATTTTGTTTTAGTTTTTCCAAAGTAACCGCCGCCATTTTCTGAACCCGTCCGATTCCTGGAGCTACCGTTTCTCCGGTTGCGTTTATCCGAAGCTTCCGAAACCTCCCACAAGATCGCTACTACCGCCGACCTCGACCAGGCGTGAAACAGTTCGCTTGGTGGCGCATTATATTGATGCCGAAAGAGTACATCACGTGCAGATTTGATAACCGCGTGTGTGAATCAAAGATGTTAAATTCTTTTTCTGAGGCCACATGTATTTTGATCAAAACATGCCAAAATCGTTAATCACGCACCAAGATCGTTGGAAAAAAGAGGAAGAGCAATTATCTCAATACTCAAGACATGAATTTGATGTATTTTTGTTGACTATATGCATTTTGCAAGGTTAACATAAATGGTTGTTAAAAGTGATGGTAATAGTGAGAATCCTTCGATATTTCGTTGTATCGGTTATATTTAATTTCAAAAGCTCACCAAGGTGCGCGAACTACCCCAGTTCGTCGCAGCGATTTATTCCTTACAGTCAGATTTATCGATAACTTGTCGAGCTTTGTGCGTGCGATCTGCAATTGTCGTGTAATAGTATCAAGTATGGTCTTGTCGGCAAAATTATCCGATCTTTTATTTCCAAGAAATAAAATATAGTACCAAGGCGAAACACAAAGGGGGGTTCTGTAGCCGGTCCGTGTAGAGTGCAGCTGGAGAGCAAATTTGATTTTTACATCGAAAAAACGGTCTCAGACTAGGATTATATACAAAAGAATAGAATAGCAGGTACGTGCAAAATACAGCTGGAAGGAGAACTCTTTCCATTTTGATTGAAAGCAGTACCAGAACGCATCTAGAACTCCTGGTGCACAAATATGAAGGTATTTATGAACAACTGTTCTAAGGCGTTGTAGTTTTGCCGCTTTCCGTTGTGTTACACTTTGTTTGCCTTGTTTATATATTTGAACTAGCGTCGTAATGTATTGATTTAATTACAAAAATATTGAAAAGAATTGTATGCTCAAGCGCTATTTAATTTTGTATACATATGTATATTCGATTTAACCACCTATGTACTTGCAATTTTGCATCGAGTGGGTGTTGTTGGACTCTTTTCGCACTTAAAAATTCTATATTAATGTGTTGCAATTCGATTTGTTGTTATTATACAGGGTGTTTATGAAACTACAATTAATCTGCTTTTAGTACCGCACAGTTACTCATTATATATTCGTTTCATTTATAGATAAAGTTAAAATACTTTCTATCAATGCAAAATGTTTTTTTGCGAATTAATGCCTTTTAACCATTTGCTTTACAAGATTGTCTCGCTTCAAACCTCATTTACTAATGTGTATTCTATTACAGCTAGGATGTATCAAAGAAAATAAGAAACGTTTCATAATTTAATGAAGATTATTGACTTATTATTTTGTACTGATTTATTTTCTCCATTACGAAACATAATTATTGTTCACGACTAGTCGAAGAATCTCTGTAACATTTGAAGCGATTTGATAGATGGCTCCCCCTATTGATGGAATTTACCCACGCAATTTTTCGGGGCAGAAATGACAGCGCATTTTCTTTGCCTTCATTTTTGGGTGCCCATTTTATTTTCATGTCCTTTTCTTCGTAGGATGTAGGTAAATTTTATGTCATCAAAGGGGGGTTACCTTTCTGTTAAAGTTCAAGTTCCATACACTTTTATGTTACAAGGTCATCGAGTCACAAAGGAGACATTAACATAGAGGATCGACTCTCATATGGAGCAACTTCTGTAGCTCTTTAGTGTATTAGTTGATAACGATAACTATTTTGCCTCTTCAGGATTATATGCGAATATATTTATGTTTGCCATCTCGGTTAAGTTATGATCCAAGTTTGAAACGCGAATGTTGTTGCGAATCCACCATCGTACCCGATATAGACACAGATTACGAGTAGAGCGAGGCCCTTCGGGCATTAATCAACTAATTATATACTGAGCCCTGCAGCTTGGGAGGTTTTCAGGACTGGATGGGAGAACTTAGCTAATTTCTTGGCGTCAACAACTAGCTTTATTCAAGGTTAGAGCCTGTTTTATTTGTACTGGGCCCTGTACATGCAAATTTGTGCCCGAAAATATCAAGTTGCTTGTGGAAAAATTGTTTCAAGATTCAGTAATTAGTTTAATCGATCATTATTTATTGACTTGGGATTTATTCTTTTGGGGGAAGTTCATTTGGAGTTTTATGGGATGTTTAACGTCCATAGCGCTCAACCCTATTGGTAAGTGTAGAAAATTGAACGAACTACTGCTGTGGAAGATCTCAAGCTTTTATTTTATTTCCTAACCCTGAGCTAGTTGGCCGTTTATGCAACGGGTTTGAGTTAACGCAGTGCCAACCTAAACCTTACGTTATAATTTATCCCTTTACCCTTATCCTTAAGAATCCAAACAAGGATTACTAAGTGACAGCTAGCCAGGGCACATTTATATATACAATTACTTAACAAGAACCACTTCCAATTTAATTAATATATATGAAGATTAACCAGAGGTAGGATAGAATAGAATTAATTGCAACATCCGTTACATGACTAAAAGACGAAGGCATTGACGCCCTGTTGGTATCCAGTAGCATTGAAAAATTGACACCAAAACACAACATCCATCAAGTTTACCACGGGTAAATTCTAAATTGATCATCACAATTAATCGACGTCATGTTGCTCTTGCATCGGAAATTAAGAAATGAGTGTATGATTTTTAGCTCCGGATAGGTTTAACTCCCGCAAAACGAACCCATTCCTGACATAAAATGTTCAACATGACGCACTTGAAATGTAACATATATTTCACTGGACAATACAACTCAATTTTACACAGCGCAAAACGAGACGCACACCTACACCATTCTTACCTAGCATTCTCAAGGAATTCAATAAATAAATTACTGGGAAGCTCACTAGGTCGATGCAGAACATCACCATACATCTCAGTTTCTCTATTGTAAATGTACAAAAAATCATTCAGTTGCTTCGCAATGATAGCAGCCCTATCCTTTCCCAGGAGTTTTTGGCTCGGTACCTAAAGTTGTCATTACAGACACTCAATAAATCGATTTCATATACCTACCTTTACGGAAAACGGAGTTCGAAGATAATTAGAAGCCTTCTGCAAAAACTTAAGAACTATCTCGACGTGACCTTCCTGATCAGGAGCAGCCGCGATGCGTTTCAAGATGCATGCCAAGTAACTGCTGAACACCTTACGCGCCTCAATTTGCCTAAAATAGAATCGACGATTAACATCGTGGGGCTACGTTAGGAACTTACGTCAGTCTCTTTCCCCCCTTCATTGATTCAAGTAATTGCCGCTTCAGTTCGGCGGAGTGTGATTCGTGAAGTGGTATTTTTTTGACGCCAAAAGTTTGGCGATGGCCTTGACTTAACATTCTTTCGTACCGTTCTTGGCGATTGTGAGGTACACCTAAACACAGATATCTTCACTAGTAAATTATGTAGACATAATCAAAACTGTGCAAAGTATTGGACCTATAAGGTTTTGAAAGCTTGAAATTCCAAGGATTCATGTATTATATGGATTTGGGACTTATCAATAAAGCCCTTTCATATGGATTTCAGGTTTTGGATTTTGGATCTCACAAAAGGACTTACTTTCGATTAGGCAAACCTAAACTAGTCACACAAATCCTTTTGCAAGGGATTTACACAGCTTTACAGAAAACCAACCTTTGTCTGTTACAGTCCCATCCAGTGATAAATCTCTTTTCCGCTCAATACCAACACTTTTGCGCTCATTAATCGATTTGTCCAAATTCTTCAACGAATGTCCCAGGGGAACATCAGGATACAATTGCAAAAATAGCATTTGATTATAATTGTGTGTTCCTAACACGTTATATGTACTTGATGGTGCGCCATTTGATGGAATTCCAGTTACCGTTTCTATAGTAAAATTATTAGAATTGAGTTGAAAATACTGCAAATCGGACCTAAATACTGAGAATATTTTGACCAACTGTCCACAGTTGGGAAAATTCGCACAAAACCACCACGCCTTTCAAACTGCTGTTTGGCCGTACGCACGATCTTCATTTCCTCAGCGGTTAAATCGAATTTACTTGACGAGAACCTGCCCTGAGTTGTGGTCGAACTTTTCTTCGTTGAGGTTTGATGCAAGGCATCCGCCGAATGCACTCTTCGACACTAATCGACAATAAAAAAAATAAAATTCGTAATATTTTGTGTCACTTACATTACTGAGCTTCATTTTAAGCACATTAAAGTGAGAACCTTTCGTGGACGAACTGGAGGAGTTAACGGAAATTGTTGATGAGTGAAGGAGGGGATCGACGGCAGGTATACCCACTAGGGTGAGCAGGTCTGCTAGCATCGCGGATTTTAAACGAACATCGAGAGGACTATCACAGCCTAGTGAAGGTGAAAGATTCACTTCTAGTAACCACGGTTTGAAATCTTCATCAATTAATATGTCAAACCCATACAACTCTGCAAAAAAGCATCGATCACATGTCAAAATAGGGATGAGATTCAGTTATAATTCAAAAAAATTAGGTTTCAAGCCGAAAATAATAATAAAGCTAATTTTTAACAAGACATTATCCACTTGGTGCCTGTGACAGTAGGCATACGAAATTCCTTGACATTCGATGTTGGCTTTCTGTCGATTAGTGTTCTTAGTAATAGCCATTTTTGAACTGCGTCAGCGCTATAGAGGTCAAAATGCCATGAAAAATATGAAATGCTTTCTATTAAGAACGCTATTAGTTGTCTTTGACAAACATATACAAGTTTCAAAAACGATGGGTAAGGATCCGCGCCTTGGAAAAGATTGCCTCTGCTGAAAACAAAAGCAACTGCCTTGTGAGATAAGGACACACAATTTTTCAAAAAAATAGTTATTAACATTACTATAACAAATACCTGCAATCTTAAAAACAATTTCCACTGTTGGACTAAAAAGTATTGTAGTGAATATTCCAGAAATCCCGATAGACATCGAGCCGCTATGAAAGATTACTCATCGGCGATAATGAACGAAGGCGGTTGTGACGCAATCTTTCTGGGAAATATGATGTGTTCGGTTCGAGAGCATTCTAGAACACTCGAATCGTTCGAGAACTTTCAGAAAAGAGGGCCGTTTGCTATATAAGCAAATCAAATTGCGTTTCAGCCAGTTCCAATTTCAACGCCAAAGTATTAAATAGTTCGCCCTGTTATAAATACGGGTTTACAGTATAGTTGAATTCCATAGTTCTAATTTAATAAGTGTATACCTGAAACCATAAAACAATATTTTGGACATTAAAAGTTTATTTAAAAATAGTGGCTGATTAGAAAAAAAAATTCCAAAACGAGATGATTGTGGCGGGCTCTGTGACATAATAAGCCCAACCAATCAGCTGCTAGAACCATTCAAATGACATGCGACTTGGCAATATTGCAGGAGAATGTCATTTGTAACTTGCGTCATCTGTCACAGGCTCTTGTCGTTCACTTTCGCGTTAGATGCAGTTAAACATGCCTCTTAAAACGTCAAATCCGACGAACGTCAGATGATAATATTTTGAGTGTTATAAATCAATTCATTTCAAGATTGTTATAAATTTATTGTTTAATTAATTACGTAATTAAATCACGTAATTAAATTAATGTCACAGTATACAGTGCGTTCGAGATAAGAGGGTCACTTCAATGTCTCTTTTATTTGAAGAGATACAAAATTTCTGAAATACAATTTTATATGTGAGATTATGATCTCTCCAGGGTCACTTCCGGTTTTACCGGAAATCAATGCGACTTTTGTTGCCTATGGTTTTTTTAAGATCTTTGAAAAGAGCAATCAATTTGCTGTACGACAACATAAAATATGTATATGGTTCATATGCAAAAAAATGAAGAAATTCGTAATTCAATATTTAGAAAACTTAATAATCTTTTGCAAAATTTCCCTAAACATTGATAGCGAGCAAAGCAGTAAAGATTGGAAAAAATACTCGGATACCCTGGGCAAGGGGCGAGTTACCTATCTCAGGGGCGAGACTCTGCTAACGCAAAAAACTCATCGGTTTAGAATTTATGTGCGATATGAGTTGCGATTCATTAATTCCACATGTTCCGTAGCTTTAAATTCTCCAAGGTCATGTAACTTTCCGTGCAGTTTTCCACAGGGATTTTATTGCACCAAAATTGAGTCACATCTTGTACACTTCGCCCTTTCTTAGAATTTTTGTTACCTGCTTACCTCACCCATTGTTCCCTAAACTTGTTTTTAATTATTGACTGCAACCCAACTTTGTGTGTATGCATTTACTATTTTTTTTATCACTGCTTAAACTTGATAATTCCACAAATTATTTTCTAGCTTTTTTTTGGCTTCATTAATCAAATGTCACGACTTTCCTCAGTCATTCTCTCTTTTTATTCTTGGCAGTAGCCCTTCTGCGAGAGTGCGGCACCTTTTGGCTTTGCTTACATTAAGAGCGCGCTGCCAGAGTGGTGGGGGAAGCTTATTGCCTTTAGTTTATATTGTTACCATTTCAAAATCAGACGGATAACGGCAGATGGCGCTAATGTTGTCTGAAAGCACTGTTAAGTATCTTGTTTTTATCTCGAAAATTCGCCGCGCCCTTCGGAAACTTTCGCAGACTTTCGCTATATTTACAACAACCACGTACATTTGTAGTCAGGATATAAATAAAGAAAACAAGATTATGCTAGTTGGTGCATGACATCACGCAGACAGAACTTTAACATCGGGATTCTGAATTTGTGTTTTTATGATTTAGGTGAAAAAAATGTATACAACCTAAACGCAAAATATGCCAAAAAATATGAAGAAATCGTTAGACCACCTTTAAAAGTGCTATAAACTATAATTGAGCGCACTATAACAAGAGGAAGTATAAGCGTTTTTCAAAATAATAATTACATCCCTACTTCTAAAATGAACCATTTTTAAAGGAAAAAAGCACGAAATAAAAATTGCACGCCAAGAAACAATTTGCTAAGCTATGTGTACCATAAACCTGCGAAATCCTAAAGCACAGTTATTTTTAGAACAAAGGGCTACTGTGTATTGTGTTGGTGTATTCACAAGCTCCGACCTTGTGTGGGTGTTGATTGTGATGCGATTTCTTTGACTGTCTACTTTTAGTCCAGGAGGCAGCGACATTTTTTATGCACTCATTTCTATAAAGTTGATATTCTGCCATTTTGATAGTACGAGTAAACACAAAGTCTACCACTCACGCAAGATGCATAAAAAATTATTCAATTGAACTTATTTCTACAATGATGAACTTTTTGTTTCAAAAAGTTGATGTCATTTCAGACACAAAAAAATTGGTCTACCGATTCGCTAATTAAAATACTTTAGAAAGAAATGTGGCGTTTGCTTTTTCGGGACGCCCACCATCCCTACTGACAGGGGCACCTCCTCACATATCGTATTTGGCATAATATGGAACCGACTTGGGACTGGGAAATACCATACTAAATTACTAAGCAAATTGTGGAACATAAGAAGTTTATTTTCATATATCGCGTGCAGTGAGATGTCATATCATATTTAATTGCTCTCATTGCGAACTATTAGATTTCGTTGAGAAATGAATGAAGGATTAAGCAGCAATGCCGACTTCCTACATCATAGCACAGAATAAAATCTGTGATCATAGGTAGTAAAGCCATTGTGACTCAGTCTCAGTCTTGAATTTTGCGTGTTGTAGCGTTGGAAAATGTTTAACATTCCCCCTTTAAGAAACTGCTCCGTTCGTCCCTTCCTACTACTCAATTAACGGTTCTGAAAAAACGAAAACGATGTCGATACCGTGGTATGTATTTAAATTCAAATGAGAACCCGCCATGTTTCTCCGCCATCTACAGGCGAACCACTGCACTTACGTTTCGCTTTCGATCTAAATATGGTGGGAAACACAACTAGGGTCACTTTATAATGAAGAAGTTTCGTACAAATTTCCTTTAATTGACCATAAAATCACTTGAAACTTATGTGTTATCTTTGTAATGACCCTAAGAAGGCAATGACGAAAATGCATGGAGATTTGATTTCATAAAAAATTAAAATTGCCCATTTTCAAAAATGTAATTAACCTATTTATAGCGAATGTAGATCGATGAAAATTCGTTACCTCCTGCGCTGGTCCTTGCTGATTAATATTAAAAAAAAAATTGGGCTGATACCACAAACGGTTTTTAAAAATTGTACGAAAATCTAAAGGCATGTTTTAAGCGTGTTTTCTACACTGATCCCCACCACTCCGGCAGCGCGCTCTTAACGTACATCAACTAAATATCCGGGCTTTCACAATCTTCATAATAATAACAATCATTATTAAACAAACGTTTCACAATTTCAGTGTTTTATTTTACGTTCCTTCCCTACCGTACTTATTATTCGAGTAAAGGCAAGGTTCCTAATGCTTGAACTCATGGCCAAGAACAAATTCTCAGGGTGCAAGAGATAAACATTCCTTTGAATTACTGGTCAAGAACATCCTTCAAATGTTTCGGAAGATATGTATCTAGTCAAAGAGATGAGCTGCCACAAATATTTTGAACCTTCCCATAAGCAACTGTTATAACCTTAATGTTAAATCAGACCGCTGCGTAGACTTTTAGTACATAGGTAAAGGTAAACTTTGTGAGCATTTACTCGAGGAGACATATAAACGAAGTATTCGGCTCGCAGTATTAGCCAGTGAGAGTATGATATTGGTCCAAGTTGAAGATTTGCCAGATCTTGGCTACATACATCTGACATAACCGCAAGAACTATCTTATACAAATATTTCTCGTCATTGCTTACTTCCTCGTCATTGCTTAATTCCTTTAAATCAATTTCCGGTAAGGAAGATCCTTCATGCCCTTCAATAAATTAGCAAACTGAAAAATGTGTGCGACTTGGACAATAATTCTTCGAAATTTTGTACCTTTGTGGCATCTCAAGTAATCTATTTGAAGTTTGGGTCAAGTTACGCCACATTTTGTACCAAACAAAAATGAAATAAACATTAAGTTTTGTGTAATTTTTATTAATTTCAAGGTCGCTATGGCACTTGGAAGGTATAAGTCGATTTACCTTAAATTTTGCAAAAACGATAAAATCCCTATATATTCCCTCCACCCTAGCGAGTAGTGGAGTATCATCGTGAGTCAGCTGAGTGGCCGGACTACTGGGTGTACCGGACTGTTGAGCGCCAGATTACCAAGCACCTATTGTACTTTAAATTCAGTTTTGCTTTTGTATGAGAATTTTGTGCTTTTTGACCTCTATATCGCTTAAGCATTTTCAGTAATTACACTAGCAAATTCCTCTTTCAATTGAGACCACCAAGTGGACTGTGTCCAAAAATTACTTGTACTAAAATTATTTTCTGGTTTTGCTCTATTTCCATCGAATTGTATTTCAAATATATTTTAAAAATGAGCTAAACTTCTAGCGTCATAAAAAAAATAATAGCTCATGAAGGGAACTGGATAAGCATCCCACAATTTCAGATTTTTGAGTGCTTATGGAGTTTATGTTTACTTTGCTAAATTAAAACAATCAGTACCTACTTACCTGAACGTGACGTTGGAGGAAACATACAATTTTTAGTTTCTTACATACAGTGTGTCTCAGGATTGACGTTACAAGAGGGAAGATGGACTAATGAATTACTTTCTTTACTCATGATGCCAAAATGTTACTATTACCTATAAGTTGTTCAGAAAGAGACCCTACACAAAGATTAATTCACACCTAGTGAGAGTCAATCTCACATTGAAACTCAAAAAATGTCTCTTCCGCCACTTGTATCCGGAATCCTGGGATACACTATAGGCACGAACTTATAAATTAAGATGGACTGATGATCAAACAGTTGCATAGAGGCAGAAATGGCCCTAGCATGGGCGCCGTTATGATGTGCACGTTTTAGTTATTTTCTAGGGGAATTTTCCTAGTGCTCAAGATTTGAGACTATTGCAGCTTCGGAATGACATGTGTCGCAGTAATTTATTTAGAAAACATGAGCTTAATGCTTGTTTATTAGTTGATTTGAATTTCGCGCCAAGTGAGTGCACGTCATGGCTGCCCCCATGTAGGTGTCATTTGTCAATTCAGCATTAGCAGTCCATCTTAATTTAAAAGTTCGTGACTATAGGGTTATAAAAAAAAAGAGGGATGAAAAAGACATACCAAAACAATTATTAGTATGAGGCACAAACATTTGACAAGCTGGCACTATTGAACTTGCCGTTGCTAGTATAGCTTTAACAACAACATCCTCAATTTGCGCCATAAGTAAAGCGGTGTCTTTTCCTTGCGCCTTTAAATGGCGTAATAAAGCACTTAGGGTCCATTTGTGACCTACATTTTCTGCACTTGGATCGTCTGACCTACAAAATTGCATTATTAGATGTCTATTTAAGCAACTAGCATACTCACTTAACGTAATCGCTATGGTACTTGTTGATACTGTAGTTGCACAGATGCATACAAGGATTCCATAACTGTTTATGACTAGCATCGTATCTAACCGTAGCGAGTCTTACTAATCCTTCTTCGTAAATATAGACTATTAAAGGATCAAAAGAAGAGACAAGCACGTAAAGCCTAAGATCACACTTGTGTCCTTCGACTAGCAATGGTTTACTAATATATTTGGCAACTACTACAGGTTCATCTAAAGGTACTTGGTTTGGATTTTCAACAATGAATATTCCTGTAAGACAATGACTAATTGTTTTTGGCTCATCGTGATCGTTCTACCTCGTCCTCTACTAGATGCAACTGGTTTGACTATCCACGGTCCCTTCAGCCGATAGTGTGTACTGCAAAGCTCGCGATACTCCCCGGGCATCACAAAAGTCTGCGGGATAAAATCGAAATTCCTGAGACCTTTGCCATGTTGCATTCGTTCGATGTTCTTATACAGGCGATCTTTACGGGTTAACTCGTAGGAGCGCGGGAAGTGATTGACACGCTGGTGAGGTGCCAACGATCTGAGAGTACCTTCAAATTTCACGATGTAGTTCCACATCAAAGCTATAATTGAATACATACCCGGTTTTGGATGCGAGCCGGTCCAAAGTAGATTAAAATCGGTGGAGTTGTTCCCGGCCTCGACCATGCCATGACATTCCAAAAGTTTGGATAGAAGTTTTGTTTCGGCTTGTGACACTTTGTAAGATGTATGCAATTGATAACCTGGTTTGGAACGAACGACATTATCTGAGGCATTGGCAAGCGCCGAACTTCTAAATATCAGTATGGAATTGCGCGAACCAGCTGGACCACCTGATAGCCATAAGTCTTCTTTTTCCAATGTACTATCCCTATAATACAAATGAAAACATTGCAAACTGATTGTAACAATAACTTTTTTAATTGAGAGGAGCGAAAAAGCTGAACTGAACCTTAAATAGTAAACTCAACCGTTAACTCGATTTTGTTTTTTAATTTCATTAAAAATGCACTGATTGGATGAAATTTTTATGAGAGCTTCTTTAGGCGATTTAATAATAATAATAATAATGCCTTTATTACATTGGCGAGAAAAAAAAATACAGTTTAAAATAGTGAAAATGGTCGCATCGATACAGAGAAATCTGTAAATCAAAAATGGCTGGCAGCATTGCAGTCAAGGTGCGCGGGCGCGGTTAAAAATTCGCCACTGGGGGTGGGGGTGGAGGAGCGTATTTATGCGGGGGTGGGAGTTGCAAGATAACTCGATAGCTATAATCTCACAATGCAAAACATGCTGCGGAGAACTTGACGTCACCTCATTCTCAAGGACCTTTAATATTACCCTCTTCTTTGTTAACGTGACTTGTTTTTGACGGGAGTAAAATCATCTCATGCGTAAAACTCGGCAGGCAAAGGCGACCTCGACTCTCTCGCCTGGCTCACAATTGTTTAAAGCGCATTTGTCCATTTGAAAGGAAATTTGGCACTAAAATCGTCGAGTCTATGAAATGAACTAATTTACGCATTTAAAGGATATTTAGGTAATAGTTTCGGGAATAAGTAAAATGATTTTCATTATACGTATTAGCATAATATAATACAATAGTAAAACAAAGCGTTTGAATTTTGGTTAGTTCATATTTGTGATTGCTAGATGTCTCACGAGTCGGTATATTTGTAAAGTGGTGTGCGCCCATGATACAACATTCGGTGCTACCAATTGTAATTGAATCTTCCCTTCAGTACATGTCGCTGAACCCAGTACAGTTAGCCATATGAAATGTGTTTAACTTCAACAGGGTAATATCTATATTACACTGGCTTACTGTAATACCACGCCAGGTGCATGCTACAGTTATCATTTAACATTTATTTTTATAGATTAGAATATCAACTCCATTTAATTCTTCTGTTTCCACTCATTTTAATATACTGTATAACACGTTTACGTTCCATTAAAGGTCATTATGGCAATAAAAAATATAGGGAGTTCTTCATTATTAAAAGAGCTCCTGCGAATTCGTGATTTCTGTCCGTCTGTCAGTCCGTCTGTGTACCTACATGATAACTCCCGAACGATTTCGAATTTTCCAATTCTTTTTTCAGTAATAGGTAGACAGTAGTCAAGCGACTAAGTGATTAATTTTTGGTCAATGCTCGTTAACCTTGTCGCTCGTTGTCTAAATTGGTTTAGTTTATTTCCTTTTCTTCATAAAATTATATTGGGTTGCAATTAATACATTCAACGGGTAATCATAAGTAAAAGGTGGTTTTATCTATGATTTATGACGAATAACTATACCACACCCCCGCACTATAACCATACCCCATTTTCAGAAGTTTTACTTGAAACCACTAGAGGCGTGCGTATGCAAAATTTGAATTTTGAATTTATGCACGTTTTACTGTCACAAACAGCCAGTGGTATCTTCACGCACGATGGGTCCAGGGGCCCCGCGGGTTAAGGGGCCCCCGCGACGAGACGAGTCTTATATATAGGGTTGCCACATTGATCGCGTTCAATTCCGGGATACCATCCCGATCGGGTAAAAATATACCATGTTCAAAAATTTATTGGATAGATACCTCCTTTGTAATTTTCTAATTTTGGCAAAAAATTGTTGTTTTTTGTTGCTAGTTTTTTTAATTGATATTATATTTAATTTTTTTAAATGTAATCCCATTATATTTTATTAACGCACACAATAACGTAACAGTAAAAATATTTTAATAAAAAAAAACAGATCAATCAAATTTAACAAAAGCATGTTTTTTGGAACAAAAACCAACATATTCAAAAAAAACTGGTGAGAGTGGCGCGATTGCTTGAATTGGTTCCCTATAACGTCACGATCCAGGTTTGTGGCTATTTCTTTTGGTTTGTGCAGTGTCGCAACTATTTGGGTTTGGGCAAGTGTAAATTTTTATTCAAGACGTTGTGATATTTTTTCCTAGATTTATATATGAAAAACCGGAATCCGGGGCAGTGCAGCTAATTCCGAGGCTAATTCCGGGACAAACTCGGAAAATCCCGGCCATGTGGCAACCCTACTTAGATATATACTTAATTACAAATTGCAATAAATAAAATAAATTAGTAATAGTAGGTTTTCTTTGTCCATATTTGTAAATTCAAAGTGTAATTAACTTCCTTTAAAATCAACAAACTAGTTCCTACAATTTCTTTCAAGGTACACCGTACAGCGCCATAAACGGTGCTTCATTTTGTGAGACATTACATAGACGCAAGTGTGCTTAAGTTACTGCCAATTAATATAACAAATAAAAAAGTAAGGCGAGTAACTTCAACGCATTTTCCAGGCATTGATCAGTGCTTTCCAAAAGGCCATAGCATAGCTATGTGCGCTATGTTTCTCCTTACTAGAGGTATCTGTGGGTAATATTTCAAAGAAATATCTTCATTAATAAGAAAGTTGACACTGTGCAGAGTGCGTATAAACGGCGCATGCGCACATCTAATGTTTACAATATGAGATATGTTTGCTTTAAACAGAAGCAACTGTGATAAAAATTTCAAAAAAATATTTCGATAAATAAGACAGTTGATATGCACTGCACATGTGCACATTAATCTGATGTTTACAATATGCGATATAATACGTTGATCAGTGCTATTGGTGAGGCTGACATTTTTTTTTTATAACTAATGCAATTGCCAATTAATATCAAACAAAATTTTACACCAACCCCTAAAAAGGTAATGTGCCAAACAGGACTTCTTTATATAATTGTAAATTAACATAAGAATACTGTTATGAAACTAATCAGTATTCCACAGGGCATTCAGGAAGTACTTAACCCTTGTTTGGTACCTCTCACATTCCGTTAAGTATAGATTTCTCTCGAGATTTCTATAAAATTATGGTTACTTTGATTTTTCAAAACATTTGAAATAATGTATGAACAATTTACTGGTTTTGTATGGTACCTATTCTATCAAGTCGTCAATATGCAATGTATTAACAAATACAGAAAATTTCTTCAACAATTAAAAAGATAACAATCGCGAGTATTTCTGCACAAACACTGTGTAAAGAGACTGCACATTTTATTTGGTACTTCGTAATTAATATAAACTAAAGTTTTTCTGTTCAAGCCGAGGTTCAAGCAGGTTAGTTGGCAATTTACAACCTGAACAACTTGTATGCATATTAAATAAAATGTGGGTGCAAGCACAAAAAAAGTAACCAATTGTAACTTTCTCTCCATGCCATGATGATTAGATAAATTTTACGAGCAATTTATGTGAAAGTTTCAATTGGGTCATGGATTTTCAGGGTTAAAAAAGCAAGTGTACAAAAACCTTTTGGGAGATACAGCATGGGTTATGGTTAGTGAGGTAAAATCGTCAGGGATAGAGGCAAGTGCAGGGTTATCTTTTCGCCAAGCAAAAGGTTCCAAAAGATCACAATCCTCAATAAATCTGAAAATAAAACACAAATAATACCAAATGCAGTTTAAGATCATGTTTATCCGGAGATGCGAAAACAAAATACTAAAATAACTCACTTTTTCATTGAAGAAGCGGATTCCTTCTTCGAATCATCATCTGTTTTGGGATCAACTTCATCCGAGAAATTTGTCAATTCAGAATTGTTTGGCTGGTTAGTACTACTCGAATCTTCCATACTAACTCCTGTGATTTTTCATCTACTGCTTAAATATTTAATCAATTTTTAGAAATCTTCATAAAAAATTAAAACAGGTTAGGAATAACCGCAGGAACACATATTTGATAAACAATGATTTTACGTGAGGATTATTAACGAACAAAATTTGGTTCGGGTAAACGCGGAACAAAAATTTTAAAAACTAAACCAAAAATCAGAAAATTATCATTTGCACTAGAATTTTGACATTAACGTAATTTTAATAATTCGCCATGTTTGTTTTTTTACTAGGAGGGAGAAGTCATCGTCAATTAAACCAACGCGATGTTGCCAAAGTGTGTTTAATACAGGATGGTGCCAAAAATGTTTATACTTTAAGAAATAGTCAAAAAGTTAACATTATTCCTCACATTTGAATAGCTTCATTTCCAAAGACT
This sequence comes from Photinus pyralis, assembly GCF_008802855.1. Lineage (NCBI taxonomy): Eukaryota > Metazoa > Arthropoda > Insecta > Coleoptera > Lampyridae > Photinus > Photinus pyralis. Next base: position 7,809,831 of record NW_022170249.1, read on the forward strand.
TCTGTGTAATTCTACGTTATTCACTTTTAACAAAAAATGTTGTATACTAATCGAAAACAAAGTACCTGTAGTAAATTATTATTAATTATACATAGAAAAAAATGATACACAAAATTAAAGTACATTATCCTTTTGCAAAAACATATTTTTTAGGTTTCATTGAAACTTTTTTTACCTTACGCGTTTATTTCACCTCTGTCAACTGCATGTCTTTTTCTACTTTCCTTTTCTTCAGCAATAGCACACTTTTCAACTCGCACTGTTTTTGATTCATTTTTGATATTAGTGATTTAAAATATTTTATACAATTTGTTTAATATTAAGATTAAGTTGGTAGAAATTAGGGTCAGCTCTGAATAAAAGTGAGAATTTACATTTTGTCTTTTGAAAATTCTTGCAAATTCTACAATTCAGAACGTAATTCAAATGTCAATTACCAATTAGCCATTATTACGTATAAAGTAAGTCAAGCTTGCAGTGCAGATTGGGGGACCCCTAGAACGATAACAACCCTAAACGCAAAAATCGTTCTAAAAATATATTTAACTCAAATCACTCCCACTAACCGATTATAATCAAATATTTTGTCTTTATATAAAAAACTATTTGTTTCAAAATCCTAAATACACCATTTAGTTTTCCTTTAAACTGCTATAGGTTTACAAAACAAGCTCAGTCTTACGCTCTATAGATACAATTTTTCAAATGTATCTGTATCTAGATACACATATAAAATCTGTCAGAACACTAATAACTTACAGGTTTTCTCAACCATATTTGAACAACTTCATGTTAATGTTGCCATTACCAGACGATATTCCATTTTTTATTACTTATCTTATCTTATCATTCTATTGATGATATGCTTACTATTTTCTCTTTTGTGTTTAAGCTATGTCTCCTTCTCTAATTGATTCACATTCTTCCTTCTACCACCTATTCCTGATTTGTTTCTGTACTCATGCACTGTTACTATCTGGGTTTCAGCAGTTTGATATATATGGTCAGTATTTTAAATTTCGTAAGAAAATAAAACATCATTAGCGTAAATAACAGAACGGTTTTTTTTTATAATCCCGTTGGGCTACTCTGCATTTAACTCAATATATTTGTAACCTCAATTACGCAGATAATAAATGGCATTTATTTAATATCGCACTGTATAACACCGAGTGTAGTAGATTTGTACCGTTAGCAGAGACACTTCCCTCCATGTCCCATGGTGAGTGAGTAGCACCACAATCTTTTGTGACATAACCATGTGATCCTTCAAAAATGTTTATATTTTTATCTGTATAAAAGAAAAAATGGCATTGTTCCAATTTCACTGGTTAACAAGATTAATTAAAAGACACACAAAACCAATTCCGGAAGGGACTGCTGATTTATGGAAGCGTCGACTGTCTTACTTGTACGCGATAATAGCATGGAATGCGTTCGGATTTGTAGCTTACAGTTGTTATACTGGAAACCAGGATTGGGCGAAACGTTTTAAATCTCCGGCGACATTGGAATCATCACCAGGTAATTGCTTAATTAATTTACACAATCTGGTAAAAGAATTCACGCCGATGGTGTGTTATTGAAAGTACTATCTCCATGAAAAATTTTGATCTGTTACATAAAGCCGTTTGTGTAGAAGTTGTGTAGTAATTAACTTCCATTTCAAAAAATAAAGCATTTATATTTCAACGTATTTACAGCACGACAATGGACACAAACCTTAAAAATAAAAGATGCAACAGTATACAAGATCTCTGGATCAAATCTTTCAAGATATGAAATTCACAATGAATTCCCAGCAGAAGATGAAGCGGAAAAGTAGAGGATTTTGGGCATAAATAGTCAAACATTTTATGATTTGGTACTTCAGCGTAGAGTGCAAATAATTAATCTATAAGGTAAAAATAAATATTTCAACAATAATAGGAACGTTATTATTTCCCAGTCACAGCTCTAGTGTTACTTTGATTTTCGCGGAACTTCTCCATTTCAACTAGTAAAGCAGCTCTACAATGAACATGTATTAACAGTCAGTATTTGCTTATTTACACATACCTATAAGATTCGTAACGCATTACGATTTTTTCCAGCTCTTGCTTGTATAGTCTAGTAAGCATTGCATTGTAGCAGTCCAATTCGTTTACACGAAACATATCCCAGCGCAATTTGTAGTCTAAATCAGCAGTCGCTAAAAATATTTTTCTTTCAAATGCAAAGAAGTGCATATGACCAACTGGATAAAGTCGCAAGTTTTGTTTTGCTTGAAATAGTGAAGATCCCACATCCTTCAAACTTCGCCCATCTGTTTACTCAGTGAAGTAGGTACGTTTTTTAACAATCTTGATATGTAAACACATTGCAAATGAGTTGCCTAAAAAAATTAAGTCAAGACTACCCTTAATTACAAATTAATGTAATTAATATGTCTGTCTGTTTCTATCACATGTAGAGAGTGTGCAGGAATACGTACACCGCGTTCGTCTCTTTCACACAGAACAGTTGTCACAATTGTAAGTAGCGCACAAGAAAGAAACATGTATATTGTTCCGTGTGAAAGAGAATGGCGCAGTGTACCAGCTGCTCGTGGTGTAGGCTCTCACCATGTGATAGAAGCAGACAAATATTAACCACATTAATGAAAAATAATGGTAACCTTGACTTAATTTTTTTTAGGCAACCCATTCGCAATGTGTTTGTCTCGGTGTTTGTTTACATATTAAGATTGCTAAAAAATGTATTTCACTTGATAAACAGATGAGTGAAGGTTGACCTTATGTCGGATCTTGTACTAAAATACTGTCTCACTTTCTTACCTTTGAAATACACTGTAAGCCAATGGGGTATTTCCTCTAATAAATACGGGCTAGCAGGTACAAGGACACTATGCGGTTGATAGTGTATGTGGCGTGGAGGGTTCAGGTATCGAATTTCGGGCTGATAATTATAACATGGCACCAGACAAGGATGTTCATACTGAACTTGTCTAGTAATGTGACTGCAACATAATTACATTTCACATTATTCGTGAACATCTCTAAATCCACAATGACCACATATGCATATAGTAGGCTAGTTCACTGAATTTTGAGCTAGGGGGCGTTGTAGAGTACATATGTTTAAAGTCACTAGATATAGAAAGTACCGCAATCATCCGCCATTTTTGGGCAAATTTGCTGCCAACTTAAAAAAAATTGACAAATAAAATCTGAATAGCTGTCATATTTTATAACCTAACTTCATAGTACTGTCATGTTTTATAAAAATATATACAGATATCTCCAAACAGGTGGAACAATCCGTAACATTAAAGTTACTAGAATCTGGTAATTTCCGCCATTTTTGGGCAAAAATCATGCGTTCTCTCTCTAACACACGAGCCTAATGGATTGCGGTACTTTCTATATTTAGTGACTTTACATATGTTTACAGTGACCTATAGAATGAGTGTGGTCATACGGTTGTGTTATTTTCTATTGGTAGTTAGGATATCCACCATGTTTTGGCCAAATACCAATCAGCTCACTGATAAATTGGAAAAAACATGACCGATATGTAGCATTATGACGACACTGCCTTTATACAGTCACTATAAATTTGTTCACAGGGACCGTATAAAAAGAGTGTTCTAGTCTGTCATTTTTTTTTCAAATTTATCATTGATTGGTTTAATCGAATTGGTAGATTTCTAGCAATCCTGTGTATTTGGTTAAAACATGGAAATTCCAAATATAGGAAAAAAATTGTTGGTTTGTCCCTCTCTATCACCAATTTTTTTTTATACACAGTATCCTTTAATTCTTATAGCAATAGCGCAATTCTAGTACTACTTTCAATGGTATGAATGAATGGAGAAGTATTAAATGTTCATTTCCAGTCATCTTTGAGTATGCCTCACTCTACTCCTTTACTAACGTGTATTTTCTTGCAGCCAGGTATTTAAGAAAATAACCTTCTTGTTAATAAATAAATGTTGTTTTATTTACCTTATCCATGAGACAAAGGTTCTTATCAAGAGCAAGATGGAGAAACCAAATTCAAGAAACAAATGGAAATTTCATTTGCATATTTTTGTCGACTTGGTCACAAAGTAAAAAAGAAAAGTGGTCATTGTGTTGTGCTCTTTCTCAATCATACTCACTTAACGTAGTAAACCCCATAGTGAGGAGAGTGAATACATTGCCAGCCAGTCGGCAAACCCTCTTGTTCTAGAGGATGCGACCAGTGTGTTGTTTTCGTATTGTGGTCTATATAATACTTTCGGCCTCGTAACGTATAATCAACAGACCATCCTAAAGGTAAAGGTAATTCTTCCGATTGTCCTAAACAAAAAGTGTCTTTAACAATACAATTTGTAAATCTCACCTTGACCAGTATCAGATGCCTCAATACTCTGTCGTATCGCGACAGACTCACTGTACGTCATCCCATGGGATTGTGGTCGATACCTTTCTGCATTTACATTACTGTAAATTGGTGAGGTATCGATTCCCCTTCGGACGTTTGCTGTTTCAATTGTATTTTGATAAATGGGTGAACTGCTGTGATTATAATTTGTTTCCGAGTTTGAAGTGTCTGATGAAGGCAACGGGTAAATTTGATCTATTTCTACATAGTTCGCATTATTCTACAAAAGAAGGGCTAAGTAAATACAATATTCAAAGTAAGAGTAAAGTGAATCAAACTATGTTGGATAGTTCCTGTTCTTACATTTCGTAAGCTACTATCTGAACTGTGTCCAAAAGGGCAACGTCAAGTATGTAGAGAATTAAAGAATACATACTAAAAACACTATAATGAACTCCTTAAGGTTCTCAAGGTAGACACAATACACCATGGAACCGGACAATTGGGCACTGCAGGGACGACTGAGAAGAGAAAATTTGGTACCAACATAAGTAGTTTTTCTAGTCCTCTGACAGGCCTTTGCTGCTTTATTGGGTTATACCATTGTATATACACGTAGTATATATGCAACTGATGAGAGATACAACTGAAAATGAACTAATTTGTACATCATTAGATGAGAAAAAATCATCTTTTGATTGGTGTCATTATGATCCCTCTAAATTAATAAGGAGAGCAATGATCTGCAAAAAACGTTTTTCCCAAGTTAATTGCTTATGTTCCGTTTTGAAATATTCACCCGGTATATATCACTTACAAGAAACACTCTGACTTTTGTAATTATGAACCGATTTTGACCAAACTTTAAGGGTTGATGTAACTCATAAATATCTCGGCCAATTTCGCCATATTGAACAAAACGGCAGGCACTTTTGTATGTTAATGCGGTTAAAGAAAACTATTTACACCTGATCGGCAGAGCCGAAAGTGATTTTTTTATCTTTTATCTCATTCCGAAAAAATCCAATATGGTGTCCATAATAAAAATTCTGATAACAGATTCAGATTCATCGAAAAAAAGGACTGTTTAAGCTAGAAAATGAAAACCAAATTTGAATGACTTTTTCAGTTTTTTGGTGACATTTCAGTTGTTTTGAAGGATTTTTGAAAAATTTCAAATGCGTTTTTTACTGACAAAAAGGGTCAACTTTGTGCCCCCATTTGAATAATCGACCCTGTATCTCTCACTGTTACGGAGATACCAATGTGGAGCCACTAATTTGAACCACCCTGTACAATGGAAACTTCTTAACCTCACTTAAATATTTTTATATAATTTAGTAGTCGATACCTAATCTACAACTAAACCCAAATAATAATTTGGGAACAACAAATAATTTTTTCCTAATTTTAAACATACCTACCGCAGATTGATCGAAATTATATGACGAGTTTAGAAATTGATTTGCGTATGTGTGTTGAGAATCTGAGGCACTGTAAATCACATTTGTTGAAACAGGTTGACTTGGCACAGAAGAATTACTTTCATTAGCAATTCCTACTGAAAGATTAGCAAACCTAAAACATGTAAAGATAGCACTTTTCTCCTACCACTTCCTTAAATCACCTTGTTGCTAGATCTGGTACGGACGAACTGGGTGTGTATTTACCTTCATGCGCACCTAAACCTACATCACTAATCATCGTTTTCTGATTGCCAAATTTTTGTATGGTCGTACTGGGTTGGGAAATTGCATTATTGGAAATTGAGGGTACATTCGAGGATAGTGATGTTCTGCTTTGGTTAGATACTTTACGCTTTGGTTCCGTCGTCCATACATTAATAACTGAAATTGTTAATATAAAACTCGGCCAATTACCACTTGGTATTACTCGGCATTTCAGGCGGTGTATCTTTTTTAACATACTTGCCGACGACTCCTTCTTTTATCGTTCTTAATTCTTTATTCTTTCTTGACAGCATTGTCTGTCATTAAATGTCACAAAAATTCCAGTACAAAATGAACTAAAAAGAAGATGTTTTAATTTTGGCAAACTATTCCAAGATCTCTTAAATTACAAGTCGAATATTTATGATAGACTGGATTAACTTCATTGCAGGATGGTTGGGAGGTAAGTCAACCTAATGTTACATTTTGTAAAAAAGTCTCTAATGTAATTGTAAGGTCTTACGATCACGATGAAAAATTTTATTGACGCACATTGTTTATAAAAATATTTATCATAACCGCAAAAATATCCTTTGTCTGCATAATATCTGGGTAACGCGCACGCGCAGAGTTGGAGCACACAGGTGTTACACACCATTGGCGTAACATGTACCTGGTGGCGTTGCCCAACATCAAAAGTATGCTTTGGTAGTCATGGCGACGATCGTCTTACATTTTATTTTTTTCCTCATTAACCACGTTACCACGTACGCTCACGAAATTTCAGTCATGAAGACTCTCAACAATTAACTATTAAATCCTTGATTTCAACAATAAAATTACAGGGCTTTTTATTTGATACTAAAATTCAAATTCGTCTAACGGTTATTTATTTTATTAAACCTTGCATTCGAGTCTATCCACATTTTGGGCTCACACAAGTCACAATCCTTTTATCTTACTCGGACTTTTATTCTATAGGGATAGCTGGATTAATAATAGGTCATCCCATGGACACATTAAAAACTCGCCAGCAATCAACCGGACATTCGTTATCGACTACTATAAAAGAAATCTACCAGCACGAAGGAATAAGAGGATGTTATAAAGGATTTTTTGTGCAGTATTTCACTGTTGGGCCGGCAAATGCGGTATTTTTCTTTGCGTATGGCGAAAGTCTGAAAGTGGTACAAAAAAACGGTTCTGGTCGAGTAGATTTCAATGATACCAAATGGAGGATGAACGTAGCTCTTGCAGGTAGACATTTACTGTCTTATTATATTAACCGCGAAAGGGTTTTGATAAATGTATATTTTTGATCTACTCCAAAGGGTTGCTTGCCGGAACGGTACAAGTTATTGTGACCTCTCCAATTGAATTTGTTAAAACCTTGTTGCAAACCGGAAATTCACGATCATTGAAAAATGGCGGACCGCAGTATAAAACTGCAATTCAAGCAATTAGAGGTATATACCGTAGAGGAGGACTATTAGGATTTTACCGAGGATTTATCCCAACGTTTTGGCGGTAATTACATAACTTTAATTATACATACCGGCTAGTTCACGTAAATTAGGATCACCAAATATTTATATACCTAATCGCTCTCTGTACCTAAAAGCCCCCATTTTTGTCGTGAATCTTCCGTTCTATTCTTTGTACGCAACCCTGACGCCGTTATGTATCTTGTTGTTAAGTATGAAAAATATAGCTCTCTAAACATATAAGTACCTATATGTATGTCTAATAAAGTAATTCTCAGCAATAAGACGGCCAGAGTCCAGTCCAAAGTGTGATATGAAGCGGGTAAACTTGGCCCATTAAAAAATAGTCATTACAATTACAATAAAAACACAAGTCAATGTATATTGCAGTGATGGCGCTTCTAGTTCAATTTACCTGGTTGTTTATGAATCACTAAGACCGCGCAATAGAGAGCATGCTTTAACAGAATTAATTACTGCAGGAGGTATGGCAGGTGCGTAAGTACTATGATAATATTTTGATACCTCCTCCTACATTTAGAAAATTATTATCTCCAGGTTCGGCCTCTTGGTCCCTATTAGTGCCCTTTGATGTTATAAAAACAAGACTGCAAACCGACAATCCACTGAACCCCCAATATACAGGGATGATTGACTGTGCGATTAAATTGAGCCGCAGAAAGGGACTAAAGATATTTATGAAAGGATTCTGGGTAACAACCTTACGTGCATTTCCTGTGAACGCTGCACTATTTCTTGTATATGAATTCAGCGTGGAACTGCTACAAAATATATTCCACGTATGATTTGTACTGTGTTCTTGTACTGTGCACAATTATTAAACAAATTCTTCAAACTGCAAGGATCGTATACTTTATATGAAATTTATACGTCTGTGACATGAGGTTAATAAATATTTATTCCATTTGATTGATATACACATAGACGTATGAAATATGTCTATGGATACGCACTGTATGATTTGAATCTTTTATTTATGGAATACTCTGTACTGATTTTAAGAGCAAATTTACTCTATGGTTAGTCAGTTATTCATTTTGACCAACCGAAAAAATTCGAACATCGAAATTCCCTAGTGTTATAAATATCTAAAATTGTACCACGTGTTGTGTAAGTATAAAATTAAAATCGTTGAAATAAATATCTTTGGTCTTCTTTAACATAAATTCTCTTAATTTTTTATCGTATTCGTATTCCGCCTTTGTATTTAATTCCATAATTACAATCTTGGGTAGTAAATAACACTAACCTAACATTTTCATAGGTTGAAGGATGGCCAAGTCAAAGAATCACACAAATCATAACCAAAGTAAGTGCCTTAAAATTTCTAGTAAAATATTTTTAAAATACAATGTTCTACAGACCGTAAGGATCACCGTAATGGGATCAAACGACCAAAACGTTTCAGACAGGAGTCGACGTTAGGCGTAAGTTTATAGTTTGGAATAATCATCTTTATTAACAAGCAAAATCGTAGGTTTGTGCTAAATTCTTGAAGAATTTGAAATTTGCCAAAAAACACAATCTTAACACAAAGCAACAGTTGAAACGGGGGGCATACAGGAAGGGTCTGCGAGAAGCCAGGGCAAAGAAAAATGCCACTCCATAAATTGTTTTAATTCATTCTTTGTATTGAAATAAAGTTTTTTAAACCAATTTTAAAACTTATTAATTTGCATTACAAATGTGGTTTGTAGTTTCCATATGTTACCTACTATCAAAGATCATACTACAGATCTTTGCTACTATCTAGTAGTGGAAGTAGATAAGTTGCAAATTCTGTAGTGTAACTTTCTGAAGTGAGTATTTACTTCTGCTACATTGCGTTAGGGTCAGGGACTTTTCAATAGACTGGGACTGGTCTACTGCTTAATACTGAGAGGAGAGTGCTATTGCCACTTCTATATTTCATGTAGTAGTATCATTTTTAAACATTTTGCATTTACAATGTTACCACCCCAAAAGATGCTATTACAAAATAAGGCAAAGACACTTCGTGATGAACTTTACACTATTCACTATTCTGAAGTGCATTTTCTTGCCTTGGACAACATGCGTTTTCTTACGCACCAAAAAGTTAATTTTCAGGAATTTGTAAAATGTAACTAATAAACACAGCTAAAGGGCACAATTACAAAAGCCATATAAACTACGATTGCATGAATCTGGTATACCAACAAGGGATGAGCAGAGTGATACACACTATTACTCAGTCTCTGCTGAAAATCTTTATAGTAAAACATCTGCATTAAACGATCTAGGAACACATGAAGTGAAGTATGGATTAGTGCTGCAGTGCACTCGACAGCTTCTCAAATATTAGTGCCTGGGCATACTGCCATATTAAGGGTAATGAAATGGTAAAAAAGGCTTGTGTCTTCAATCCTGTAGTTCGGCGCGGTTCCTCCAATATAAAACAAATGATTTTAATTTTAAAATTTTTTTAAAAACCGCGCCGAACATACTCCACAAAATGGGCCTAGAAGTAGACCTACTTTGTAGCGGGTAGGAGGGCACAGAAAAAACTCCTATATATACTAACTGTGTTACTGCGAGATATACAGCAGGTCAATGGACAACTTCCTTGAGTAAATGAAGATGCACCTGAGAATGCTGTAAGACACTGCACCCAGAAGGATTCTAGATATTACAATAGATCTTAAGGTCGCTGTACTGTGACATGATAGGAAATCCCCCCGAGGATAATAATATATAGGTTGAGGTATGCGAAATGAAAATATCGAAAGAAATTTAACAATATATTTTTCATATATCTACAAGTTTTATAGTGATTTAGATATATTACATTACTTTATGCCTAATGAGGGAAGGGCATTTATAGTGGCCCTATCTTTTCATACAGTAGCAATGGTTATGCAAATTTTCAGCATGACATTCATGGAACTAAATTACTTTCGGTTCACTCGTCTCCCTTAACCAATACATATCTTATGAATATCACACCACATCACAAATTTCTAGATATTAATAAATATTGAAACGTCAATCAATTATTATAATTTTCGAGCTTCACTTTACATAATAAAAACGACTTATTAACATTATCCAGTTTACAAAAAAATAGAAACTTTCTAAATTTTGGAAACTCACATTTATTATCGTTCGTTGGACGAAATTTTACAAATTACTTTCAATTAAAAATTATATTTGGATGCACAAGCACACCTGAGTCACGTTATTTATTATTAGGCACTACTTAAATTCTTACTTAATATGATTCCCTGATAAGTACCTTTTAAGAAGCAAACCCACCTCCGATATCATATTAAATTAATAATAAACTGGACAATTAATACTTTTTGTTTCAAAAACTGAAATGTTTATTTAAGGACAAGTAGTGATTGTTCGTCAGCATAATTTTCTCTTTTTTTAAGTAATCATAATCAACCGCATAAAAATAGTGAAAGCAAACAAGTTCCATGAATATACAACATGATCAGATCATAACTAGAAATTGAGCTGTCATGCAAAACTTAACGTAATGTTAAGTCATTTATAATTTAACTACCTAAAACACAATTTGCTATTATCTTATTACCTTATATATACTTTTATATATAAAGCATCTAAGGTGAACATAACAGTGCTTCTAAAAAAGTTTCGGTAGTGAAGTGGCACCATTGTATAGAAAAATTTCTACGGCTGTATAAATTGTACAATTTTAATACACTACTATACATATTTTATACTGATGATCCTTATATATAAATAGTCATACTCGTGTTTGTTAAATAAAACATATGACTCAAATTTTTGGTTTGTCAACAATCCAGCGAATAAAAAATTTTAATTCGTTAAAAATGCTTCTAGGTGCGGTATCTGCATAAAAAAATGTCGACTACACTTACACAATGTCATTCTGAAATACAAATAAACGATCTTTAAACAAAAATTCAATCCTAAAAGATATTGGTCGCATTCCACAATTGGTCGCAAACACATTTTTACAAATTATACAGCCCTAATCTGTACAATAACATTACATATAATCTTTCACTCATCCGACCAGCCATACGAACTTATGCAGAGCACATATAAAATTACTGTGGTTAAAATTGCGTTTGAAATGAGATTGGAATTTTACTTACACTAAAGACGCGGACAAAGTGAAATCAGTCAAAAAATTGTGATGGTTTCGCCAATTTAATAACAAACCTAATAATAACCAGCAAAGATCAGGCCGTGCGTTAACAAATTCCGTATAATTATTACATCTATCGTTTTGAACTAATATTATATGCACTTAGGTCCGTAGAATAAGCAATATTTGTGCTCGGTGAATTCTTATATTATGTAGTTTACAGTCTAATAAATAAAATAGAAAAGATATTTTATCTATTAACAATTTTAAGTCGTACTCGTTCAAATATGTGAGGAATTACGCAAGGAGTTTCATTTTTTTTTGTGTATAAAACTGCTCCAATCTATTTCACCATAACACATTTGGCAAACTATGCGTTTGAAAGTTAATTGTGTTGTGCATGGTGGTATCTATAATGTGAAGAAGTGACTCTATAAAGATGTTACTTTCTATTGGTAGTCGGTAGATGCGCCATGTTTTAACCAATACACTGGATTGGTAAAAATTAACCGGAAAACCAAGGTGAAGAGTAAACTTCCTAGAAACAATTGTGGGAATAATATTGTGACCATGGTAAAATCTACAAATTCGGATAAACCAATCAGCTCAATGACAAATTTGGAAAAAACATGGCAGACACGGATCATATGGCCACATTCTCTATACTAGAAGAAACAGGCACAAGTATTCAAATACCCAATGAAGAACAAACAAATGACTCTCAAAAACCTCCATTGATCAGTCACATTTTTGTGAAAATAAATACAGAGTAGTTTCCATTAAGGATAACACAGTTCCGTATCTTGGAGCAGGTACACTGTAGAGTTGTCTAGTTACTGGGATTCGTTTTATATATGTACCCATTTCTAGCGCAATGAGGTGTACCTATTATAGCTGTATGAAGGAGAACTTATCGTCAACACTACATTTCGTAGGTGTGAAACAGATAATCAAAATATTAATATAATAATTCTGTTCAATTTCTACTACAATTAACACAAACATGCTGCACCTGTTTTGTTAAGAGATCACACAAAGGCTTGCGACGAAAATCTAATTGGTTATATTGCATTTGTTAACTCATTCATAGACAAAATAGGTTTTGATAAAGAAAACAATTTCGAGGTTTTTTTTTTAATTTCAGTATATCTGTTCATCTTACAAAGAAAAATGTTCCTTATGTAATCCACTAAAAAACAGAGAAATGACATGCTATTAAAAAAATTTTTCAAGAGAGCAAACTATCCAATCTTTTTTATACCTTTTATACAATGTACAAGCCTAGTATTTAATTTAAATCTGAGATTGACTTAACATAAAATGACCTATCACCTGTACCAATACAGCCCAAAAGTACTGATCGGAAATAGCATGGTATGCATGATTTTCATGGTATTTTATTACTGTCATAAATTTAGTCCTTCAAAACCAATTAGTGACAAAAGAAAATTAGTCATAGTCATGACATGACTGCCTGAACTGACTCCTATCTCGAGAACTATACAAGAGCTGAGAGGTTGGTTAAATTAGCATTTTGCAAAACTATTTTAATGAGCAGGAAAAAAAATTTTTTCAACCAGTGGTTTACAAACTGTGGATACCAACTTTGTTCCTTTAAATGGAACTATATTTTTGTTATTTCCTTATTTGATAAAGAATTTTATTCTGAATTCAGTGAGATAACAATTTTTATGAGAAAAATGCCTGTTTAGATTTATTTTATTATAGCTAAAATAAGTGTGCCATGGACGAAACAAGAATATGGATTCAGATTTTACTAGTGCTGTAATCGAAACAAGAGCACTATTTATGTTGTTTACAACTGCAAGGTACTATTAGTGAATTATTATTGTGTGATTACTGAATAAGTTCAATTTCATAGAAAAGTGCATAATTTTACTCGTGATGAAAAAGTTGAAGTGGTACATTTCAGCAAGAAAAAATACCTTTGCCGCAGTTAGAATGTATCAGCTAGATTATGTGCTAATACAAAAACAACATAATTAATGATATTGAAATAGAGATTTTGGCCTATTTTGAAGCAAATCCCATCTATTAGAATGGCTGCTACCAAGTACTAGTGTAGTGTAAGAAGAGTACATACAATTTTAAAAAGCAATAAATTAAACTTTAAAAAGTCCAACATTTCCATCTTGGAGACGATGAAAGACGCCTTGAGTTTTGTTATTCGTTGTTGGTATCCACAGTTTGTGAACCACTGGTTGGGAAAAAATTTTTTTGGGCTCATTAAAAAAGTCTTAATATTTTTACCCAAAATCATCATGAAACCTTCATTTTCATGCCTACTTTATGTCAGGAAAGTGTTAGTTTCCATGACGGAGGCAGGCCAGTATACTTTTCCTGCTGTCTGTCACTTTACCGGCCGCTCTTGTCACTTTACCTGCCGCACCTGTCACATTGCTAAATGTCTATAATGACTCCTGTCATCATTGACAGATTAGCATTAATCAAAAGTTCTATACGAAAATTGAAATTTGTTAAAATACGATTTCGGGTAAAATTTAGTACAAAGGGCCTTCTATTTCAATATTTCCTCGCCAGTAATGTATCATTTTCCTGACTTATATGTAAATATCTATTTTGTACCCATTTAAAATAAGTAAAATAGAAATTGTTTGCTAATTAAACCATCCTCTTATAGCTCTCAAGATAGCAATAATGGAAAAAATAAAATGAATAGGGTCACTATTAAAGATGTAATCAAAGCTCTAACGTTCAAACCGTTTGAGATGTACGACATGAAAATTAGAATGAAATTCGGTTCACATATTTTGAGGTGTAGCCGCCATATTGAATTTTTTTAAATGGCACCATAGATCATGTGATACATCATCTTAAAACATGTATGGTGATACATTAGAAAATAATGCAGAAAAATTAGAAAAACCTTACCATACACTTGGCTGCTATTGTATTGCAGTTTAATTTAGATACCTTTAAATTAATAGAACGTCGAAAATTAACAAAAACCATTTAACATGTGTTTAATAAGTGACAAAAACACGGGACATATGGTTTATTTCCTTACAACTATTGTATTACATGAGAAATAAATCTTAATTTTATGAAACATGAACCATTTAAGAGAGTTTTTTCTCTGTTTTTCTAATTTAACACCATACATGTTTAGGTAGTAAGGGGAAAAAAATTTACTTTCCAATGATGTACACTTGACCTATGTTGCTATTATTAAAAAAATTCAAGATGGCAGTCGCACTGAAAACAATTTTTTTACCTCAAAACATAATTTTCATCTTTCTATGTTTAATGGCAACCCTGTATAATATTGTTTACATCAAACAACGGTAGTAGTTTCTTGAATTCTACGAAATAAGTTCATGCTTGTAGTTTTGTCGTTGATTTTCAACTTTCATTTAACACATCAGATACTTTTCAAAAATGGTTTTCTAGCCTTTGTTTCCATTTGGACACTCTCATGTCTTCTTAATTGCCACTATCATCTGACAGATGAAACATATCTTTTCTCAGTTCCTTCTCTCCTAAAGATGTAACTTCAGTGTAGTACAAGATTTCCGAGTTGTTATTTTTGAGCTGTTCTAATCCAAAACGCACTTGGTGAGAATGCTGAATTTCACTTTATGATTTGTAGAAAATTAAACGAAAATTCCAATAGACGTTATGTATCACGTCTGTTCAAAAATGTATATTAATCAACCCAGCTCATTGTGACCTCCTGTTCAATTAACTGTAAATATAAGACATTGGTGAAAAATACCATAACATCTCTATTTAAATATTGAGACATTTTTTCTTCTTCAACTAACGACTTCCTTATTAAAATAACGAAAATTATGGCACATCTAGAAACATTATTAATCACATCTACCGTTTGAGGCTCGTATGTAGTGCTTATATACCTTACAAACCTGTTTTTCTCAAATTTTTCGACCTAGGTTCCCAAGATACGGAAGAATCTCAGTATTTATCCTTAATGAAAGACCCTGTACATGTAAACAACAGACTGACATAAAAACTTTTTTGTTATTTGAACTTAAAGTGACATCTCAAACAACAAAACACTGTATGCATTGTTCACACAATTTTGTTATAAGATTCTCAGTTTTTCTTCCCTGAAATATCGACTCAAAATATACTGGGCATTTCTTCCTAGCCGAATTTCTATATGATCCATCGAAGTGTTAAAGGGATGAGAGGATAGATTGTCGGAATTAAACTAAAGAAGACCCCTGCTTTTTTCTCATTCACACTGCACAAGTGCTGATCAAATTAGATAAAACTCCTCACATTATTACTCACATAAAAATTCAGCTTAGTAACTTTAGTCACGTCAGACTTATGATGAAGTCCTTTTGGCACTCATAAAAATAAATTACGATTAGAAAATAATTGCAGAATATCTCCGACCGGTCACCTTAGGTGTCGGCAATGTAATGAAAGTGAAGTGGATCAACCGCAGTCCAAACACAAACCGTAACCACGTTGCATAGCTATTTACAGTTGACCAGTTATACTATAGCACATATTTATAACATCGTCCTGTCCTTCACAGCAATTATAACACCACAAGACAGGCAGTTAGTATACATTCACAATAATTTAAAAAATACACCTTGAATATGACGAAACTAACACTTGCATTTTGAGAACTGTCTAGCCACATCAGTTCTGGCCCCGCTCGGTACACACAAAATTACAGAAGACACCTAAATGATCTTTATTAAGCGACAAAGAAAATATCTTCACAAAATTACACTTAATTCGACTATGTCTATCAAAATTATAGAACTACAGTAAACAAAAACAAGTATTAATCAAACAATAATTTAGAGTGTTCCGAGCTGTTACCATACACTGTGAATGCGTCAATTACTCACCAACGCATAGCTAAATGTGGGTTGGGGCAACAGTTAGGCTGTGGTATCACTTTTTATTGGCGGGACTATTGGCAATGGGCGTTACTTTTTTATTATGATTTAACTCCAACTCGGCTAATCGTTTCCATAGTTCATCTCTTTCTTTTTCTCTTTTCTTTTCTCTGAAAAGTTTTTTTGAGTGCAACCGTCGGGAGCAAAACAAAACTTACTTTTGCCTTTCCGCTTTGTAGGTAGCCGTTAATTCGTCAAACAGTTTCGAATTCATTTCCATAAACGTCTTGAGTACATTGTATACAAGCGCTACTATTGTCTGGTTCCAGTGTTCTTTCGAAATTCGATACAGTGCAGGAAACATAATTGGCATTATAACGTGATTGTTTTCTTCCATAAGAGACATAATGTACTCGTTGTTCCAAAAGTACAAAGCTCGCTCTGCTACCTAAAATTTGTTTAAATCAATATTATATTACATGTTTTTATAATTTAAACATTCACATTACATTATGCTTTGATATAGTTCAATTCAAAATAAAACCACCATTTAATAGCTCATAATCAATAATCTCAAACTGAAAACCAAAACATTTGGGTCTCAATATCACATAAGGTGTATGAGTCATACACAACTTACTTTGAATTAAAGTATAATTATATTCCGTTCAATAGTTATTGTCCCAGTAGTAGGCCATGTTGTGATGAAATTCACTATATGTGTATATGGTAATTTCCTGTCAATGTGCAAAACCTAATTGCCAGATTTAGTTTTGGATTTTGTTGTAATTTTGTTATAGGTTAATACGTATAAATTTCATGAGAAACAACTTGCTCAATATGTTTCATATACTTTATTGAGTAGGTAAATGGCTCTAATGAACATTATTAATTTCAAAAGGCTGTTATATATGAACTTATTTACAATTATATGCTTAGTAATAGCAGGTTGCTGGTGGTGGTCTTTATGAACAAACATATGAACGACATATGAACACTTCCACATTTAAATCCGATATGCTGGTCTAAACTTCGAGCAGATTTAGTCTGGGACTGGATCCGCTTTGGGAGATGTGTGGTGTAGATTCTCAGAAGATAACCACTGCACGATAAGTCAGTACCATCATACCCGAGCTGACCTCAACGACCGCATTGATACCTAACTGCACTTGAGTGTAGGTCTTGCTTCCACAGTGCCATTGGAATGTTCTTCCTTGCGTCTTTTGTTTTCTGTCTGTGCTGTTTGATGATTAGTACATTTCTGTTAATCTTATTTCTGGTGGGTAGCTTACTATTCTTTGGGGAACCTTTTAGTCTTAGAGCAGCGGCCTGATGGTGTCTTGCTCTCGCATTTCTTCTTCTGGGTGTTCACTGGTGTTTCCCCTGCTGAGTTCGTGACGAGGATTGTGATTCTCTAGTTCTTTCTGGATGAAATCCTTGAATCTTTCTTTAAATTCTGGAACCTTGACGAGTTTGGTGTTTCCATTCATTTCATTTCCGCAAAAATGTAATTTTGGATGCAACAACATGTTTTTGTTCACAGAGAATTTTAGTATTTATCATTGATTTTAGAATGTTATACGGGGTGGCAATTTTAAAACTTGCAGTCGGCCATATTTTCCAAACTAAAGAAGATATTGAAAATCGCGCAAAACCGTTTCGGGGGTATCGAGGGGGAACCAGATTGAGGTTATGAAATGACAACCCCCCGGCCCCCCCTCTTCAAAAATCCTAAATGGCAACCCCATACTTGTGACACATCGTTGGAAAGCTACTGAAAAATGCTTTCCAGTGGTACCAATAAAGTCAATATTCATTAAGACAATTTAACAAAAATTTAATAATTAACAAAAAAAAATAAAAATTAAGCCATGCCCATATGTTCAAGATTTGGTCGCTAAATTTGAAGAAACGGCATCTGTTATCAATAAAAAAAAAAGAAAGCAACCAAGATTGCTTAATGAAGCAGCTCAGGTTGAAGTTCTTGGCCAATTTGCCACATCCCTCAATGTCTAACATTTATTTTTTTTGTTAATTATTAAATTTTTGTTAAAATTGCCTTAATGAATATTGACTTTATTGCTACCACTGGAAAGCATTTTTCAGTAGCTTTCCAACGATGTGTCACAAGTATGGGGTTGCCATTTAGGATATTTGAAGAGGGGGGGCTAGTGGGTTAAAGGGGGTTGTCACTCATAACGCCATTCTGGTTTCCCCTCGATACCCCCGAAACGGTTTTGAGCGATGTTCAATATCTTCATTAGTTTGGAAAATATGGCCGACTGCAAGTTTTACAATTGACACCCTGTATAGTTTTTCCCTTATCAAAATCAAAATTTTCCCGCGTGTCCCTTAGTAAGTAAGCCAAAGTAAAGTGTTCATTTTTCGAGTGATAATTCCAAATCAGTCGTTGCAAATCGTCCCGAAATGAAAATTTTTTATATATAATATCAGTTTTAGGTCGTGGGCCAAAAGGTTTCAATTCAAAAGTATCCAGCCAGATAATTCGGTCAATGGTTTTTTCCGATACCTAGAATAGTACAAACCCCAAAATTAGACCAAAAGACCAAACCATAGTTCAACTCGCATCCCAAAAAAAACGTCACTAAGCCGGGCTAAGATTTCCGCTTTCCTTAGGTCTGACCTGTTTGCTTTATAATGCCTGCAGGCCTTTAAAATTTGCATTTTCGCATCTGAGTTTATAATTTTTGGCATATTTGCTTAATAGCGAGTTTGCGGATGTATATTTTACGTTATAAAACTTGTGGTTATAACTTATAACGTAAAAAAGCTTAAGAATTATACCGTATAAAGACACTTTTATACCTTATGTTTATAAATAACGTAAACCAATCAAATTCCAGCTGTTATAGTGCCTTCAACCTGTTTTAGGATAAGCTGATCGTTGAAGAAACATGCCTAACCCTGCACTGCCTAAGAAGAGCGGTAAATGACGTACTTTTTAGGTATTACCATCCGCAATGTGCTGGTCATATGTTTCAAACCTGTTGGGTAATTGCAAAGCTGAGTACAAATGTTGTAGGTATGTCATTTTTCTCAAATCGAAATAGGTAACTAACTAAAATGGAATGGAATCAAAATTAAACTTCTATATGGAATCAAGTTTTTTCCTTTCTGCAATTGCTCTTTCTAACAAAAGTATTTCATTTTCAGACAGCTTCGCCATTCTCACAACATAGAAAGTGTAAGGTTATGAAATCTTTAAAATCATAAACAACAATAAACTTATCCGCAAGCGTGTTTCTCTAAATTTCCCTTACGTTATATCATAAGAAAAATGGCCGTCTAACGTAACGGAAAATACGTGTAGGCAAACTCGCTAATTATAAATCACAATTGACTGATACGTATCCATGACGCCGATATACCAACATATTAGGTCTAGTGGCAAACAAAGTATGAAAGCACTGACAACATTGTATGTTTAACCTCAAATAGTGAAATTAGACACTCCTGATTCCGACAGGGATTTTTAATTTTATTAAACATAAAAACAAAATTCCATTGCCACCTACTTGCACAATAACTATTGAACGGAGTATACATTCATTTTTTATTTATCAGCAGCCTGATGTCAAATAAAAACTGCCAAAATTAATGATTGAATCATTAATTACCGACCAACATATATTCGTCAACCTTATAATTCAGGCCGACAAAGGTTAACATTGTTTAATATTTATGTTTCCTTAATATTTGCACATATAAAAAAGCTTTCAATAGTAATATACATAAGTCACGGTCACTTACTCATAAACTCTAAAATAATCATTAGTGCATATCTTTCAGACAGATATCAGCGATAAAAGAATATACCTCGGAAGCAAAGATAATGAAGTTAACAACTTTGAAATTGTTTTCAATAAAAGTCGATGTCAAAATACAAATATATATTGGGATCATAATAAATCTGATTAGTGGTCATCAAAAACCCATAATATCATATTGTCGCAAATAGATTGTTGTAATCATATAATTTACTGTATGGTACATACTTTTTTATAGATGACCTATAGTTGGTTATGTCATTTAGATTAATAAATGCATTACTGTAATAATTTATTTACAGTACATTATTCCATTCGAATATACAATCCGACGCCACTACGTAAAATGCGCAAGCGCCGTTTCCTCCTGCGTTTTGAAAAATACAGTTTTTAAATTTACTCACGCTCAAGGTACATAATAAACAAATATATACACAAAGGACATGAATAGGGTCTTCTTTCGACCTCCCATGAAAGAATTATGAATATTAATATTTCATATGCCTACTGAAATTGCGCTGCACACAATTCTTCTGTGGGAGGTCAAAACCAAACCTCCTTTGTGTACGGCTTTCTTTATTACGTACCGTGAACGTTGGTAATTTTAAAAATTCTATTTTTCAAATCACAGGGGGTAACTAAACACATGCTTAATTTTATATAAAATAATATATAGGGAGTTCCATTTAAAACAGGACTGATCAACATTTTTTAACGAACGTGCCAATCAGACGATTCAGATATGGAACATGGTTTTTGGGTATGCTTATCGAGAATACCATCGGAAAGTTTTTTTATAAAACCCTTCCAGTTACCAAATATTATGTGAATCTGAACTACTCCTTGAATAGAGCGAGATGACCCATCTGCAGTAGTGACAGCAGCATTTAAATTATACTTCTTAATAAGATGGCTACCTGGGCTTCCTAAAATATTTAAATTGGAACCAGTATCAATTAAAGCAGAAACTGTATCATCGTAAATTAATAGTGAAAGGTACAAGCAATTGTAATGCGGTAGGCGAAAGATGACATCAGATAATTGTGGATACGCTGTAAAGTGACTGAGAGAGTGAAAATCTTTCACCTTGGCCAACCACTGTTGCCATTCGACATTAGGGACTTTGTAAGTTAAGGAACCCACTTGATATTTTTAAGATTTTTGTGGGCGACAAGAAAACCTGGAGTTTACGGTAAGACTTTCGATAGGGCTGATTGTCGGCCTTTGTCCGTTTTTTTTTACAAGACCTACTTGGTAATATTAGGTTGACCACATGCATAACAAAAGAATTTTCGAGGGCTCACACAATTACAATCGACATTTTACCGCAATTCCAGCAAGTAAGCGCAGTTAATTGTAAGGAAGATTCAACCTTCACGCCTTTTGCACAAAATACTTAACTGTTCGATAGAAGATATATCCTGAATAGCTAGACGTTCAACAAAATAAGTTTGCAAGCTGAAAAGTATATTCTAGAGACGAGTTTCATCAGGACAAGAGCTTTCCAAATCTAATTAGGTTTAATAAGTCAAAAGAAGCCCAATTCTCGACCACTATTTCAAGCAGCTGGGGCCGTATATCGGCAATAACGCGACAAATGTTAACCTGCAAGTGGTCCAACATCCGTGGTTTAACAGCATATACTAACGACTTCACATATCTCCACATAAAATAATCCATAGATGTGATATCACAAGATGGCAAATGCCAATTTACAGGTCCACTACGCGAAATTATACGCTCATCGAACACTTCCTACAATGAATTGATTGTTTCACGCGCTGTGTGACATGGTGCGCCATCTTGTTGAAACCAAAACTCTTCCGCATTAATACCATTCAATTGTGGAACGAAAAAGTCAGTAATCATCAACCTATTGCGCTCTCCATTGACTTGAGAGTCTATTGATTCTTGGCGTCACGAGACAAGCACGCGCGGTGAAGGCGGGGGAGTCGATTGGTGACATGCGCAAACAGAACTCTTTCAATTTGGCAGGGATTTTAAAACTTGCCTGCGCGAGCCATTCGAAATTCGGGCATGAGGTTGAGCAGCACTGATTTAAAACAATCAACTTCCGATATAACCGAAGTACCACTAAATTAAGAATATTTAGACGGATTCCTCTTATTGACTTTAGTATACCATCAAATTATGGCAAATATTCATAGACAGATAGATAGCCGACATTCGTTGTGTGACACGCTGTTAGTTTGTATTGAATTAACAATAAAAATGAAATAGATAAATAAATCGAGAATACTAACTTGAAAATGAGGGCTCGATACACATCTAGATATTTGTCGAAACAGAGGTTCTTGAATTCGAGTAAATTGTGAAGGTTCTATAACGTCTAAGACTTCTTCGATTTCGCCCAGATACATAACTTCTTTTTGGCTACACGTTTTTGGCCAAAATTTGAGCAGGCCACGCACCACCGGCTCCGTGAGCGTGGGGTCCTTCTCCAAGAACTGCACCACGCAGTAGGCTAACTGTGCATGATACAGCGACAGGCACTTCACCTTGTGCAGGGGGATGAGCACTTTGACAAGGAACTGCTTATGTTCTGCTTTTAAAGGTAGTGCAAATCCATTAATAATGGATCCCAATATTTCTAGTAACTCGCCCACACCATTAAAATGTTCAGTCTCGTAAATAAACCTAAAAACAAAATCGGCTTAACAAAAACAATTGACATGGCGTCGTCAACGCACCTAAGAAATATATTATTAATCTGTTTGCGAATAAAAGCGCGTAGTCCGAGGAACTTGCCGTAAATACGATGAAGTACGGTTTTAAGGAAGTCCCGCTCCCTTGGGTCCTCGGAATCGAATAATTCTAATAGTTGCAATACGAATTTTTGATCGATGACACGTTTTCCAATCGTCGGTTGAAAATCGGAACTTTCGAGAAATCTTAGGAAAAATTCATATACTAGTTGTAGGTGCGGCCAGCTGGCTTCTAACGTAGGATCGTCTTCTTCGGGATCGAAGTCGGGATTTTCACTAGGTGGTAATGTGCGAAAAAGATTGGCCGATATCTGAAAAATAATTGTAAATGTAAATCAGTGTTAATTTACAATTTTTGCACAATATTTATGTCCATCAGGTTATGAGCCAGTGTGTTCAAAACAGTTAAAACAAAAAGGAAATTTGTTTGCAACAAAATGTGTCAGTGTTGAGCAGTTAATACTATTTTCATTGAAAAATGGGCTACAACAATGCCATCTGCAATTACAAGTCAAGTTATATCACCTTATTAATAAGTAAATATGGCCTACCGAGCTATACAGGGTGGTGACTTGCGTAACGCATCATAGTGATTTCAATGTAAAATTCATAACATGCGATTATTGGCTCCCCAAATTATTTTAGAGCAAAAATGTATGAAAGTTTTTTGTAGAAAAAATTTTTTCACGCCAATCAACCGTATTAGTTTTCAATTTTTGTGAATATAAAGACGAAAAATTGAAAAAATAAAACCCGCATCTTTTTCAATAATCTGTGATGTCTTGGAATTTTCTAAAACAAAAAGTTATCCAGTTATCAATTAGCAGCAGTTCGAAATTGATTTTATGATCGACTTGCAAGGCCGTAGCTAGGGAGGGGCCAGGGTGGGCATTGCCCACTCTGATAAGAAATGTTGCCCACTCTAGAAAAATTGGTTGGATCTTTAAAAAATAAGAAATTAAGTACCTAAATCGCTCAAAAAAAATTAAATTGTGTGTATTTATATTTAGTTATATTTATATCTAGAAAGTAAGGAGGTTGAGGAACGGAACATTCTTAAAGTTCTTTACAATCAACGTGATGCCTTTAAAGAATCTTACCAATTGTATGCAACTGTGGCTGTATTTGGCTGTAGCACAGCTATGTGTGAGTCTTCATTTTCGACCTTAACCCGAATAAATAGACCACAAAGGTACTCAATGTCCCATAGTCGAATGGCCAACCTAATATATTTAGCGTTTGAAAGCAAACGTGCAAATAATATAAACTTGGATGTGTTCTTAAACAAATTTAATAACAGAAAAAATAGAAAATTGCAATTATATTAGTGTTTTGTATATTATCTTATTCGTCATGTTATTAACCTTTTTTTGTCTTTTATATGTATTAATGTATATGTAAACGCATTGATTTTATTTTTGCATTTCAAATATACCTTCTTAGTTGTTTTTTTTTGTTAAGGGATTTTTATCGTCACCTGCTTTTAAATTATTAAATAATTTTGCCCCCTCTGAATTTTGAGTTGCCCCCTCTGAAATTAACGTCTAGCTACAGGCCTGTCGACTTGGTTACTGTCTTGCATTTAATGGTGACTTTTCCGAACATTTATTGTAAATTGTTATATTAGGCAACCGTTTATAGTAATTTGGTCTTTCTTTATGTTGAATTCGCTGATCTAAATATAATACTTTTTGATAGAATTTGATTTGTTTTATAGCAAACATTCCATGGCATGACGGATATTGGCGTAGTTTTTGTATTATACAATTCCATGGCATCCCAGATTATTGAAAAAGATAGGGGTTTTATTTTTCCAATTTTCCGTCTTTATTATGCAAAAAATTGAAAACTAATACGGTTGATTGACCGCAGCCTAACCACAGATTCTGCATCACAACTTTTTGGATTTAACAGTTATCATGTATTTTTTTAAATATCTAAAGCGTGTACACGGTGTGATGTGTTACGCATTGCAATGTAGCAAGAAACTGAGATTAAAACATACTCATTTCAAGATACTTGTATTTGCAAGTTCTCTTAACTTAATTGCCTTCCCTAAACCCACGTTTAGGACAGGGATTTATGTTACCATTGAATCAAACTGACAGTTAACTTCCATCAAAACAAATGCAATATGTATTGACAGTAGGTTATTTATCAGACAAGTTAAATTGAAAATTGCAACTTAATGTGATTAACTGATTATCTAGGTGATTACTATATCTTAACTACCTACAATAAATATTTAAATTACAGGTTTATTAAAGTATTGTTTAATAGTTGTTATTAATTTGCTCCACTCCTTAGAATTATATTTTTAAAGTCTCAATAAAAAAGGACAAATCTAATTATGTACTTACTACAAACAGCGTAGTGTGTCATGACTTTAACAGCAGATGTCTCCACTGGTGAATGAATTTCAATTGTTTCCGCATCGCATGGTAACGATGGTAATAACATAATTATGGAAAGGATAAAAAGCATGAATGAACCTCTGCGCAAAAAACCGCAGCTTTGACACAAAATGACGACGCTGTGCAATGTGCCAAAATACAAAACGGGGTACAAAAAAGTGTTAAACAAAATACTTCTGTTTTTAAAGTGCCGAAAGATGCGGAAATGCGTAAAAAGTGGATGCTTTCGAATCCGGAAAGTTGTTTTAAGGGTGTTTATTGAATGGGATAGAGGATTCCAGGCAAATTTTCTCCATTGAATGTACCTATCCAGAACGTACCCTAAACAATTATAATGAAAGAAACCTGATTTTGCCGTCGCCTCTAATTTCCGCCTACAACTAAGCCGCAAATTATTAGTATAAATGAAGTCTTCTGTAGTATCATTTCCAATGTGACATTATAACTATAATCGTTCTTTTTAATTAGTCAACAGTGAAATCATCTGCACTAACACTAACAGAATGCATACTTTACATACACTTAGGTATACCCGCTATACGCTATGACACCTAATCCTGACAACATACTTAGATCCATGCCCCACCTAGTAGCTGAGCGAGGGACTACCAGTTTGTCGACATGCAAGAGCCTCAAGGATTTCCAGACCTGTGTATACGACCATGGTATGTCTATTTTAGATATTTTCACGCAAAATCCAGTGGCGTAATTAAAAAATAAAAATTTTTAGTCTATCGTTTCTGAAATTTGACCCAAAGTTGGTATTTTTTAAATGCACACCCGGTCAAATCTCTGAAACGATGGGGCAAACATTTTTGTTAGTACGCCCCTGGATTCTATGTAAAAATATCTAACATAGGCAGTTTGTACCCTTTGCCTATCTTACATGAGTAGTAAGAGATGATAACGTCCCAAAAAGTCGAAACTTTTCGCTTTCACCCTGTATCTTAGAAACAAACATACCTAGACTGATTCAGTTTGTGATAATAAAAGTTTCATAAAAACGTGGCACAGGTTCGCGAAAACCTCAATCGAGCTACATTATGACTGCATTGAATGCAGTTTTCGACGGCATGGAGGAGGGGGCCATTTCCTCGGCTGGAATCCGCAGGGTGGCATTGTGGTCGAATTCCTCTTATTAGGCCCGAGGATAGTGCGTCTCTAAAAGTTCAGAGGCACGTCTTTAGGGTAACCAAGGTGATGGCTGTGTTATATGGGCTCCCGGATGCCACTACCACCATTTTGAAGCGCCTCCAGAGGCAAAATGCTGGTTTTAGGACAAGCCTATGAAGGCTGTTATTTCCCAGGGAGGAGTATGGTGTCACATTTGGTTGCATTTGGTGTTGAGGCATCTGATCACAAGCAGAAGCAGAACTTTCAGGCATCCGCGGGGGTCTCGCGCGTCACTTTCGTGACGAAAGCCCGGCTGCGCCAAGTAAGTGGGAGAGCTCCACCGGAGCAGCAGGACCCAGTGTCGTTCCGACGGAGGGGGCTCAATCCCGCGAATTCGACCTCGAAAAGGAGTCGGGATTATTACCGGCGAGAAAGATGAGCTTTTGGCTCGTGTGGTGGAGAAGCTGGTGTATGCATATGTAAGGAATGGGGTACTGGTTCTTAGACCAGTACATCCATTCCAACATGCTTACAGGACTGGTATGTTCATGGAGACGGCTTTATACAGCCCCTGCAAGCTGGAAAAGGGAATGTCTGCGGGGGTAGTGCTGAGAGCGTTTCTAGATATCGAAGGTGCGTTTAACAACACCACATTCGATTCAATTAGTGAGGCAAGCGACCAGAGAAAACAGAGTTCAAGAAATAGACCTTAACAAAAGTAGGCGAGTAAGTAGGTAAGTATATATTATAGTGTCTTCCAGATGGAGTGGGTATGCATGGGTAACTTTCTTATTATTAAAGATAGAGAATTGATTAAATACACAATGGCCCGTATGAATAAAAGTAAGCAAATGCTTATACTTACAAAATTCAAAGTAAATACTCGTAAGTGCTCCTTCGCACTGGGCGACTTAGCAGCGTTTCTAAGCAGAAGGACAGGATGCAGTGCAGCGCTGCTAAACCATGCTAAACAGACCAGTATGAAGGGGCAGTTACTAGTATTTACTTTGAATTTTTCAAGTATAAGCATTTGCTTACTTTTATTCATACGGGCCAATGTTTTGCGATTTTAGATGCTTATTTAAAATTTGCTTGAGAAAGTTCAAAATGTCAAATAGGTCGGACGTAATTTCAAAAAAACTAAAATTTGTCGTTTCCTTGAATGTCATATATCATCGAAAGTATACGGTACAAAACAAGTATAAATTGTACATAAGTCTTGTGCAGATAAAGCCCATTTTTTAAACCGAAATAGCTTAGCAAATAGTTGGTATCAGGTAGTAGCAAGTTATATTTATTGATGTTTACCTCCTTCCTAGATGATTAATGGCGAGGGAACACATAAAACACTTAAAGGCCGCTTGACATACATTCAAAGTCCTAGCTAATATAATATAAAATATATAATGCAAGAAGAATCAAATCCTTAGAGAAATTCTTCGAAATATTAATTTTTCAAATGTGTAGGTACTTTCCTCCATCATTTTCGAGACATTCACAATTCACACATCGCCAGGATGTGTCTTGTTTAGACCATCTTTCCGCCCTTTGAGAGTACGCTCCTCCATATTTGCACCAAAAGTTTTGACATCGCCAGCACCGTAGAAATTGGCACATGTAATATTTTATTTTTCATTTGCCTATTATATGTCAATTATATCTGTCATATGTGATATATGAAGCAGTCTATTACGCCCAAGGGCATAATGGATTGTCATCTCATTATGCCCTCAAACGGCCTGTCAAATTGATTGACGGAATTATATTATGTCATAAAAAAGATGCAACTTGATTCGTATGGAGCACTTTAATGTTGGGTAAACAATAATCATGATATTTATATATTGGAAATGCATTCTTTGGAATGATGAAAAATAAAATGATGTATGCACCTCAGGCATTACTCAATATTTAACCCTCGGGCGACTTACAATCCCTCGGGCCAGAGGCCCTCGGGCTCTGTCGCCCTCGGCATAAATATCGCCTTAATGCCCTTGATGCATAAATAACTATTATACTGTAAATTGTTCTTTATAAAAACAAGTTTTTAATAAGACACCTATGGAAATAGTAAACACAGGTAAGAAATAAATAAATAAAACACAAACACATAATATTTGCATTGCACCATATTGTTAACAACTACACCATAAACATTTTCGATAGGGTTTAAGTCTGGACTCATAGCGGGCCATCTTAAGACATTAATATTCTGGTCTTCAATCCAGTTCCTAACAACATGTGAAGTGCGGATAGGGGAATTATCATGCTGAAATATAAAATCCTCGTGAATGTGATGCACTGTAGGTAACATTATATTTTCCAAAAATTGACAAACAAGTCCAGTTAATCTTTCACCAATATCCCAATAGATTCCAGGTCCTTGGGAACTGATCCAAGCCCACATGTTTAACTCCAAAATAGCCGCATCTTTTTACTGCATGAACGTATCATTCAGTATATCGTGCATTTACAGGTCAATATACTCAACACGACCACTGTGGCACGATTGAAAAGCTTTCTCATCAGGAAAAATAACCATTAATAAACTCATTAGCAAAATTGAGTCTCTCTTGTTGATTTTGTTGAGTTTCCAGGAAAATTAGCCCCTTAGTTCTTTGGGATAAAGTTTACAAGGGCAAATTCTTTTATTCCACAGTGTCCCTCTTCTGACACCTCGTTTTCAAGATATTCACTTCGACTTAACCAATAGATATGTCTCGTAAAGATGCTTCGTTTTGCTTTTGTGAGTACTCTGCTCCAACAAACCGTTTTCGAGATATTCTTTAATAATATGAAAAATGCTACATGTTTCGAAATCACCATGTCATCTTCAGGCAACTAAAATACTAGGTTATTGCTTGAATTTAACCTAGTATTGTAGTTGCCTGAAGATGACATGGATACAATTCCCCTAAAAGTACATAGTTCAAAGCTGCAGAAATGGAGCGGAACGGACGGACGGACGGGCAGACGGACGTATATTCTATAAGGAGTAAGGAATAGGGTATATTCCGCGCGAGTGGACGGTTCCACGAGCGTTGAATACTTATTCCTTACAAGTCATAGACATAATTTTTTCTACTACTACGACAAATTGTTGCAAAATATATTGTAAAATTCTAACCAGGGTTAGCGGTAGACAATCGACATGTTAATAGGTCTGTCTGCAGTGGGTTGGTATAACAGATCCCTGTCATATTTGAGTGACGTTTGTCTAAATGACCACGCTCGATCCATACACTGCGCATGCGAAAGAAATGTCAAAGTTGCTTGATGAATTTAAAGAAGGTTTTCGCGTTGCATTTATATTTAGTAATCCAAAATGTACATCTACTTATTACTGGTTAAAGTACACATTCAGTAAATGTACGCTACAGGTACTTAAAATTCAAAACTAATTTGTGCTCGCTCAAGCGCAATTAAAATGTTGACAGTTTGCCATTTAGAAGGTCCTATAATAGATGTCGCGCTACATGCGCTCATTCCATCACAAGAGTTGGAATGAAATTATTCCACTTCAGTAGCTGGGAATAAGCGACATTCTGGTTACAAATAAAGCAAGTATGACGGGATTCTTAAGTAGTAGTAGAAAACATTTTTTAATTTTAAAAAAATGCCCTAAAAAGTTTTATGTCGAAGTTACTGTCTATGATACCTGATAACCTTATACATACTATAAAAATTAAAAGATAATACAGGAAACTTGCAGTCCAGTCTCGCACCACTACTCACAAGATGGCTGTCGCGGCGTTGTCGCCCATGCCATGGCAAGGTAAGCAAAAAGTAATTTGTAAAATTGTGAGTACGTTTACAGGGTAACTAACGCTCGAGTTGTAACTCCTAATTTTAGTAAAACCAGCGTCATATAAACTGGTTTTATAACTATACACCACTTGTGGCACAGGCGTGATGTTATTAAGCCGCTGGTTTTTATGCGTGTAAACTACGAAGTTTTATAAATCCCATTTGCTTGTGCTACCAACTGCGATTGCAGTTCAAGCGAGAAACATAACATGACGATACTTAATGCGTATATCTGATTGAATAATACTTAAAATAGTAAGTACCGCTAATAACTTCCAATGTTTAATGATTTGTTTTGATACAATTATTTTAGCTACACAAACACAGAAATTTACAACCTCAAATTCAAGCGCGTGAAGTCGAGAGCAGTAAAGTGAACGTTTGTTAAAAAGGTAACTAGATTTCTTAATATGCTAATTTCAAACGAATTCAACCGAATTTATAACTTCTATGGCCGTTTGCACCGACAAATTTAAGCGGAGCTTAGCTTAAGCGTAGCTTAAAATCCATGACAACGATTATTGAGACAATGATTGCCATGGATTTTAAGCTACGCTTAAGCTAAGCGCCGCTTAAATTTGTTGGTGCAAACGGTCACTAGTTGTGTAAACACTATACCCTCGACTATACCTAAAGTAGGAGTTGTCAGGATTTATAAAACCAGCGTTATCTTGCCGTGTAAACATAGTCACATAGTCTGTATCTAGTTACAAATTTTTGTAAGTAACTGTAACTGTAACTATATACAGGGTGATTCCTATAGTACCTGCCACCGTTTGGGAGCGTATAGGGGGTGCCTAGGGGAGTATTTTGATATAAGACACTTGGGGTCGGAAATCTAAAATAAGGGCGCCAGAACCAAATTTATCTTCTGGAATTTCACGCCTGTATGTAGGCAACCCAACCGACCGACTTTTCGCGCGGAGCGATGCAGAGCGGGTTAGCGCGAGGAAGCGACATGGGAGGGAAGGAGGGAAAACGACAGCCAAAAGCAATAACGTTTACAAGTGTTCAACGTGGCCACCGTTGTTCTCAATGCACTTCCTACATCTAGCCAACTATTATTATACTATTGGCATAGTGTTTATTCACTTGATACGCGTCGTTGCAGACGGGATTTCGTGGGTTTAAACAAAATTCTGATCAAGTGTCAGCCACACATCGCCGCCTGAGATCGCTCCGTGTGCACCGCCGACCGGTTGGGTTGCCTACCTACAGGCGCGAAATTCCAAAAGGTAAATTTGGCTCTGGCACCCTTATTTTAGATTTCCGACCCCAAGTGTCCTATATCAAAATACTCCCCTACGCACCACCTACACGCTCCCAAACGGTGGCAGGTACTATAGGAATCACCCTGTATGTAGATAGTGTAAACGTAAACTATGTAACTGGTACAACACTTGAATGATATGCTTAATTTAGAATTGATGTCAAAAAAATTCAAGATGGCTTTCTTTTAAGGAACATTTAACCAGTTCTTAGAGTGAAATAAGCTCGATATTTGATTTTTAGATTATTTAATAGTATATTTTATCCAAGATTTTATCTCTTTTCAACAACGTATGATAACGTGAGATTGGGAATAAGATATAGTTAGGTAACATTTTTTTAAAATGTATAATCAAGTGGGTAAACAATAGGTTATCAGTTTGTTATAATCTGTCAAAAAGTTAATTGAAAAATATGGCACAATATTCAATTACTGAGAGCCACGATGTTTTGCACATTCATCCAGTGCTACAAAAATCTCAGCGTGCTGCTGAAACTTATTTAACTAATTTACTGGAAAAAAGACAACCATATATCAAAACATTTAGAAGGCCGCAGTATGGATGTTTAAAAAAACTCATCAATATTGGGGAAAACCGATTGGTAGCTCATAATGGTAATGGCTAATCCAAGTACTTCAACTAGAAAAATAGAAGAAAAGCAGAGGCTGGTGTCTCCAAAACAAGAGCATCACGAATTTTAAAAAGACACAAGGTTTGTCCAAAATATTTCTCAAACTTTGCGCCTGGGAGCACCACATTTTCTAGGTTGTTTATCCGTAAGAATATTGAAAATAACTGCTTTCCCATAGTCGAGTATGAGGTCGAGTATTATGGACAGATGAGACTGCCGAGTGTTTAATAGATATCACAAACACTACTCATCACAGGAAAATCCACATGTGTACCTGATTTCACGCCAAAATCAAGTAAGATTCGGAATTAATGGATTTTATGGCATAATGAGGAGTCATTTAAGTGGCACAACTCACAAAGTGTGGTTGATTATTTAATTCATGGATTTGGCAATAGTGTTTGTTGTTGCCACTAATGCTGATGTTTGATAACTAGCTAGATCAGCTGAATTTTTTTCTGTGGAGCACATTAAAGACCAAAGTGTATGGGAGTAGTTACAACTATAATATCGTACACAAACTGTGCGAAGCTGTTCTAGAGGCGTAAAGTATCGCGAAATGCCTTGAAGCGGTGTCAACGGCCAGTATTTTGAACATGTGACGTACTTATTTTCATTGTTTTGTTGCCTTGAAATTTGTTTGTTTTTTTAATTCTTCAGAATCACAGTCTACTTGTTTAAAATTTAAAAACCGTTGATAAACTGGTCTCACGCTATCATAAGTCGTTGAAAAGAGAATTAAAAATTATAATAAGTAATCTAAAAATCTAATATCGCGCCTATTTAACTTCAACAAGTGGTTCCTCCAAAGTAGCCATTTTGAATTTTTTTTTACCTCAATTCTAAATTAAACGTATCAAAGACAGGAACCTTTACATAAAACTTTTGGTTTTGTATCTTGTACACTTTCGATGATATATGACATTCAAGGATATTGTACATTTAACCAATTCTCTCTCTTTACCTAATAATAAGAAAGTTACCCGTCCAATTTACGTGATCTGGGACACTGTCCCATGAGGGTTGTATTTTTGGTTTCAAAAATTACTTAAATCCATTCGGGTACCATGAATTGTACTGGGAAGTTTTATTTTATACAAACATATCCACCCCCATCTCCCTGGTAACAATTTGTTGGATTCATAGGGTGAAATCTTCTGCAACGGCACCAAAACATCGTGTGCCAAGTTGCCTTGCATTAACCGAAAGTACCTTGCAATATCATGCAATAAAAGTTCATCTGATCTGATGTCAGTTCAATATGCATCAGTGGTTCACCTCGGTAAGGTAAAAGCTTCAAAACGACTTATCTAAAAAAAATATTTGGTTCTTAATATCACTTTTCGAAAACTCATGACAAAAGATCAGAACTAAAGAATGTTCCAATATGCACATCGACTGATACAAAACTAATCCCTGGTTGATGAATAGGTTTAACAGAAGCTGTCGTCCGTGATTCACAGTCACAGTGCATTTGACGTTCAAGTGGAGCCCAGAAAGGCATTCCGTTAATAACACACATTTATGTTTGGTGCAGCTACAATAGAAAACAAATTGTCAGATTATACTATTCATATTCCCAACAAATAGTGAATAAAAAGGAAAGTGCTCAAAAATTCTGACACCTTCTATTAATCGCAATCATATTTCCTAAAATGTCCAGAGCTTAACATATTACCAGATAGTAAATAATAAATGAAAAACTACATACCATTTTAATTATTTCCGGATAGACGGGCTCAGTTAATACTCCCCGACCGCCGGTAATATAATCTACTAACTCATTAAGAGTACAACGTTTAACTTCCTTGCCCTTGAGATCAGCCACAGGGTCCATAAAATCAAATGGCACACAACACTGGCGGAGTTTACGAATAAAAAGCTCCTCCTGCTCCGTCGATGAGACATCTGAAAATAACAGGGTATTAACAACTTTCAATTGTTTGCGAGTAGGTAGGTACTACGTGAGACAATTAACCCGTTCATATTACACCTGCCTACTACTAAAGGTATTGTTTATTCTGATAAGACCATACAGTATGCACATATTTAGATTTCTCATTAAATAACATACACAACTTGAATAACATTGGATTTTATTAGATAATTGAGATGTAGTTTTTCACGGTAGATAAAATGTGTTGATTTTTTTTAAGTAATTAAATTACCTACGTTTTATATATAACTTGTTATGTCACCTTCAACAATGCGAATGATTTTATGTTGGATTTTAAAAATAAAAATGATAAAAATAGTAACTTGTTCAATGCGCTACGATATTTACAAACAATTCATTCTAAACTAACAATGGGTCATGATTTCAACAGACACCACGAAACGTGTACAAAAATTTGTTACACAAATGGTGAACACTCGCACAGTTCACATATTCAATCATTCAATCCATTTATGTATTTTCAAAACTAAATAGTGAATATAATATTTAATGATATACATATGAAATAATGAGCTTGTACAATAGTATATTATTAAATGAGCATATAAATTGGACTATTATGACACAAGCATGAATATGTAGGTTGTATATGCCAGTTAAATACGCTATTGTATGTACAATTATTTAAATAAGAAATGTAGCAAGCAATCAATAATATTATGGAGAACGATTTGAAAATAATTTTTGAAAAATGCGTAGCTCAGAAGAACTTACGTTAGAAGCTCTAACTTTGGCTACAAGGGTCCTGGGTTCGAATCCCAGGTAAGGCATGGCTGTTTGTGATTGTATAGTGGGTTGAGTGGGAAGAGTAGCAAATTGCTAACACTCCGCCCACTATAAAATAAAGGCAATAAAAAAAAAATGTTACTAAACAGCCCTAAATGAAATGTTTCCATTCATATGCATATTTTTGCATATTTATTGCTAATTTCACAAGAAATATGCAAAATATATTGTTGGCTGGTTAATGTTTATTGCTAACTTCACACGGTTAATTTGTTCATTCATTTCATTCAATGTTCAGTATAACACCTAATGACACGCAAGTTTATTTCTAATATAAATAAAAGTCGACAACTGTGTATTGTTTAAGTTAAACGACAGCAGCTTACTTAATCCGTGCAAATGAAGAGGTCGTCTAATTCATGTTGTTGAAACATAAACCCACTAATCACCCGCTTCGATTTAAACGGAACTTTTGTCCCTAGCATAAATATAACAATTAGCACTTTATACTGTAGAGCTCGTCTTGCATTATGTTAAACTAACTATACTTGTCTGGGACAATTACTAACGAAAACATCCCATTAAACAAACATACACAAAGATGTCGCCTTAGGAAGTTAAAAATATCTTTTTCATCTAGCACTAAAGTTGAACAAATTTACCTATTCTTGATTACCGTGTTATATTCGACGTTCTGAATACCATCCAATTCCAAGCTAGACCGAACCTGAACAACACGTTTTACGAAGTACGCAACGGGCATTGGATCATTAACGCAAACACCAGATGACCACTTTCATTCACCGTTTGTAACCGTTCCCGTCAAGATATTTCAATTGCCTTTGTTACGCCCGAACGTTAGAAAGAAAAGGGCAAATTAATATTTTACAATGTCAGCCACGTTAAGCGATTATTAGTAGGTTCTTGTTTATGTTTATGGTAAATTAAAACAATTATTTATATAGACTGCAAACTAGATAGAAATAGCAGGTTCTGCGGGCCCGTGTGACATCCTACATCAACGATCATCATTAGTCTAGCCGCTAGCGAAATGAAGAAATGCTAAATACTTAATTACTTACTTAATTTATAAAATTTTAAAAATTCTGCATCAGCCGGGAATCGCACCCGGGCTGCCCATTTTCTACAAATCATATTCTAATGATATTTGGTATCGTTGTTAACCATAAGAGCCTGTACTGACTGTAAAGTCAAGGTGAGACGGGCTACAGCTCGGGCTATAGCGCCGTAGTAGACCTCGCTTTGGCGCCATCTATTAGTTATATTACGATTCCGGCCTTGAGATATGAGGAATTAAACACACCACGATAAAGGGTCGAGGAGAAGGACTGTGGTTATAGCAAAAATTAATTTCTTTCGTTGAGATCTTTAATTAGAGTAACCAACAGCAAACTAAAATGAGTACCATGAAAGATAAAACCAATTTCTAAAAAGCCCCCCACCCCCCATCAGATTTCAAAAAGGAATCGCGGAGAAAAGTTTTAATTCATAGAAACCTCTTCCTTTCGATGAGACCTTGTGTTTGTATTTTAAGTTAATTTTTTTGTAATTAGATATATTTTTTTGTTCGTTAAATGATAATTTCCGCCCGAACCATACAAATACATAAATAAAAGTTGGGCACGTACCTGGAGTGGCTGATTTCGGTGAGCTGCTGTACCGGCTGATGGGGGCCCCCAAAGATTGATTTGGTTTTTCACTTTTTAGATTGATAAATGCGCGCAAAACTCGTGCATGCTTAACTCAACTCTTTTTCTCATCGTTTTCTCTTCGCTCGCCCTTCTCTATTCATTTTTAAGCGTTTTCGCGAATCCGCCCGAGTGCCCGATTGTACTTGTATGATTTGAATTTATAGCGCGCCGAAACAACTGAGGTTTAAACATTTTTCCGCCCACTAAAACGGATGTTTTACAAATAGAAATGCATAATTATAACACAATTACCCACAAAGAAAGAAAAATAAACTAATAGAAATTAGAATACTCTCGAGAATACTATGCAAGGCAGAACGCATGTCGATCTCCCCCCCCCCCACAATTCTCAAAAGTTCTACTTTCAGGAATAGCATTTCGGGAAGTAATTCATAAAGGAGGGAGGGGAAGCTTAAGACAATAAAATATAAGGCCGTCTGACACACCTTCAAGGTAGCGTGAACACAATAGAAATGAACTCATTTTCCGTATAGAAGGAACAGTCCATGAAAAAGATGGAAAGAGTAACATGCGTCCTCAGGGCCGGCTTCACGAATCGAGATATACCAAAGTTCGCATACAAAATCATTTTAAGGTCTGCCAACGTCGCCACGCGTGATTTTGACCTTTAATCCTTTCATCACCGCCTCCTATAGGACCCAGTAATCAAGAGAAACGGACAAAATGCGGCATTTTTTTCAAATTTGTGCGCAAAAAAAATGGTAAGAGGTCTGAAGGAAATGTTGCAAATGTATCGAAATTTATTGATTGTGACTCTTGTTCTGGACCTTTAACAGGCTTTTGCCCAAGTACAGAGTGGCAGGTCACATAATGCTGTTTAGAGGTGCCCCTGCAGAAGGTCTTAAGTTCTTCCATACTACTCCGGTATTTATCTTGCCAATTAAGAAAACTACAGGAAAACCCGAGGGAAACCCTAATTCGGAGTATCCAGCAGAATGCTCGAAAATAATCTAAGGAAATTCCGCCACAGATAAAAAATTTTTACCTCAGCCCAGGTTCGAACACCCGACCTCCGGCTATGTATCCCACCGCTCTACCACTGAGCTACACAGTCCAGTTGGAAATTTTTAAGAATTTTATGAAGTGTCGAAAGTTTTGGAAAAGTGCGAGAGGAGAGTCTAATTTATATTACACCAAACGAGACCAGTATTGTAATAAGTAATCTACCTATATGGAAATAAATGCGAATGAATGTCGAAAACTAAGCCGAAAATTTGAAAATATTATCGAAATGTGGATTTTTTAAAATGTTAGACATGTGCAAAAAACAAATCCAAAATTATTCAAAATTTTTGAAAATTTAAAACACTGCACAAATAGTCCGTCAGTATTTTCCATCCGTTATTACTATTGCGATATGTAATTAACCCTCGAATTAACCCCACTAAATGGAGCGATAACTTTTTGTTTACTTCACGTCGTCCATTAAACATAAACAATTCTCGCAAACAAACTGCAACGTGTTATTATTGACGTGCAGAATACAAATGAACAAAATAAGGTACCGCAACGGTTAAGCGATTCTAAGTCGTATCGCTTACGTCAAGGAATGTTAATTGAAATGAATTTCGCTAGCAAGAGATGTCATCAGATAGGCGTAATAACATTGCTGTAAACAAAAACTGGATGCAAGCGAAATTCACTTCAATTAACATTCCTTGACCTTATTTTGTTTATTCTTATTCTGCACGTCAACCATCATACGTTGCAGTTTGTTTATGTTTAAGCGACGACTTGAGGTAAAAAAAGTTAACGCTGCATTCAGTGGGGTTCATTACATATCGGAACAGTAATAACAAATGGACTACAGCTAATTAAATTTACAGTAAGATTACAGAAAACCAGTTCAAACCGGCAAGATCTGTCATTTTACAGGGCAAAACAACATAGAGCATTATCAGCATTTTAGAAAAGTGATTTTAGTATTTTTGAAAAGATGGCAAAACACTTGAATCATTTTTGGTTATAGGATTGTTGAAAAACAATGGTTATAGTAATTTTGCTCCATACACTACTGGGAGGTTACATTTCTGTTATCTCTTTATTCAAAATTATTTTAGTGTACAGGGTATTTGAAAAATTAAAATCTTGCAAATTTGGTGCATGCATGGGAGCACCAGAGGACATATCTAAATTTGGTTGCTATCAGAACCCATTTTCTAAACTGTCTTTGTCGACACATTAGAAACGAAACGCCGTAAATCAAACGATAATAGCTTAACTAAATAAAATATGAGAATTCGATACATAGCGTTCTATTAACATCTAAGCGCCGCATCTATAGAAAATTAATACCACGTGAAACACGTTACTTATAAAGGATTTGCTCTTTATCTTTTTATTCAAAGCGAACATTACAATTACCGGCGCGCAATAGTAACAGCAGCGTAGCCGCACTCAGCTGTTTATGGCTCGATTTATTTTCATTGTGTTGAATGAATATCCTTTCGTCATCAGCGTTGATATTTCCTTTCGGATTTTAACTAAATCTAGGGCAAAAATGCGCTTATCTCAAGCTCTTGATAGCAATCCAATGGGATTAAAAGTTAACAAACATAAAGCAATGCGCTCAGCGTTATCCGTTTACTTGTGATGCCAAATTTCGAGATACATCTACACCGAGATCTACACCCTTTTTAAATTTCCGCTTCTATGGAAACGAGTTTTCTGCTTGGGAATTGATCCATCTTAAGATACCCGCAACTAAATTTTGTCGAGACTGATCTTGAACAGCCAGGAGCGCTGCTGCATTACAGTCTAAATACTTTATTGCTGCAGTAACGTCACAATGTAAAAATGAACTGAAACAAAAAGTATCAACGTACGCGAACATTTTCCAAATGTGAATTTAACTATCAAGTTCACTGAGAACATAAACCTACCTACCCTTGTTCCTTAAGTGAACATCACTGAAGAGCAATGGAACTTGATCCTTTAGGTTTAGGAAGTAGGTAACAGCGTTTTAAATAGTGCAAAACCATATGGGAATTTAAGGTAATATTGCGTCACTGATGCGGCGTCCACAATACTTCCCTGTTAAATGGTCAAGATCTTGAAATAATTTTTGATAAATAATGACTTGTACCTCGGCTTATACCTTTCAAACGAATAGAAGAACTATTCAAATGTACTCGTAAAACAACGGTCGCTCAAATAGAAGGTTAAAAAAGACATTACATTATTTAGAGCATTGTACGTAGAAAAAATTCCACATACAAACACGAATTAACATATTCTGATTTACCGATGTAAATAATTTAAAAGCTAAGGGACACATTAAAATAATTAATAAAAAGAGAGAAACTACAGAAAAATGTTTTTTTTTAATTAAAATATATCTACCAATCGATGACAGATAACAATGTAATAAAGTAGTCACGTTCAATATTGTTAACAGTCCAACAATTATTCGTGTTTAAATAACTTAATGTAAATAGATATCAGGAATCAAATCAATGATCAAACCCAAGTATATGAAGATCTCGTCTCGTAAATACGCATGGTGTGTTACCT
This sequence comes from Photinus pyralis, assembly GCF_008802855.1. Classification (NCBI taxonomy): domain Eukaryota; kingdom Metazoa; phylum Arthropoda; class Insecta; order Coleoptera; family Lampyridae; genus Photinus; species Photinus pyralis. Next base: position 7,850,002 of record NW_022170249.1, read on the forward strand.
TGATTTCTGTGCAATACGTCACAATTTTAAAGCTCGCGTTACCCCTTCCATGGCCATCTCCGCACTGCATACCATTGTCAGCTTCAGTGACTGTACTAGTATATTTACCAAACGGTATAATAATTGTCAATCAACACCAAAATCATATAAATCTATGGCTCAAACGTGGCTTTGTGCTAGTAAATAGCCACTAATTGATTGATTCATGAACGTAAACCATTATATTCACAATATTCCATTGGAAGTGATACGCCAGTATTTCCTGTCGCTCGGAATTAAATGATAAGCATCTTGCAAAGCTAATTTTGATAGAAAGCAACCTGGTGCAATTACATATTAGCAGATTTATGGACCGTTTTTACAGATTGATTAAATTAAATTGTACCTTTGTAGGAATTTCTGAATCTCTCCCACAATTTCTGCTTTCTCAGTCGCAGAGTACGTTGGCTCTTCGGAACTGTACCATTGTACTGGTTTTTTTAGTGAAAGGTAGCGAAATCCTTTCAAGCAAGGTTATAAAACCATATCATTTGTTAATTGCTTCCAAAATGTTGTAAAGCGTCTTTAATCTCCCTGCTGTTCGCCTAAACCCTCAACATTAAAGCCGTTGATTCATTCAATGCTTAACCTCGAAAAGAGACGATAGTTCGTTTTCTAAAAACTTTTCGTCATCGACTTGTCGATGCCGTCGACCCTGCCCTTCGACGATTTGGGATGGACCCTTGAAGTTTAACGCCGCTTTCCGATTTACTTTTTAGGAAATGTCTTTACGGATTTAAGCCTCCATGCTTTATTATCAGTCAATTAAGAAAATACCATTCTGGCAGGCATCTCGCGGTTGCGTCATCCTCATTTAAATGTGCGAAGTTTACAATGTATGTCTTATGGCAATAATTCCATGGCCGTGTCGACGGTGACTATGCGAGACAATAAACGAATGAAAATTGGTTTCAATCACAATCAGCCAATTGAATTTTTAACACATAAGGTGGCCGTGAGAAGTTGGTACCTCATTAATTGAACAATAGACTGTTATTATTTGTAATTTATCGAAACTGTTATTCTCGCTTTTATTAAAACATCTGTCGAGGTAGCTCCAATTTACGTGGACTCGGTATGCATCAATTCCGACGAAGTTGAAGTGGCGAAAGTAGCGAGAAAAAACAAAACTGAGAGACGTGTCGCGCCCCCCCCCCCCCAGGTACGATCATGAAATTAATAAAAACGAGCACCATAATTAAGCGTATTCAACTCGGTTTTCAACAAAAAAAATTTTCGGGAGAAGCCCAACATTTTGCACAATCACCTTCTCTCCGTCAAAATCCGAGGTTATCTTATTTATATTTCGTCATTCTTAAGTTGGCAGAACTGAAAAATGTGATCATTTCGGAAGTGACAGCTGTAAAACTTTTTTCTCTACTAAAGTGAAATGTGCTGAGTGGAATGTGTATAATACAGAGACTTGTTATAACTAGACAGCGCGTAACGTAGATTTTACTACAAGCGCCTGTTGTCAAGATAGGATAGGCAACCAACTGTTCACCGCGGGGCGGAAATACGTTCTCGTAGCTTGTTTTAACATATTTATTCTAGATTTTAGTAGCAAAAAAAGATAACATACAGGGTGATTCCTATAGTACCTGCCACCGTTTGGGAGCGTGTAGGTGGTGCGTAGGGGAGTATTTTGATATAGGACACTTGGGGTCGGAAATCTAAAATAAGGGTGCCAGAGCCAAATTTACCTTCTGGAATTTCGCGCCTGTAGGTAGGCAACCCAACCGGCCGGCGGTGCACACGGAGCGATCTCAGGCGGCGATGTGTGGCTGACACTTGATCAGAATTTTGTTTAAACCCACGAAATCCCGTCTGCAACGACGCGTATCAAGTGAATAAACACTATGGCACGTTTTACTAACACGGAATACGCGGACATGCACTTCATGTACGGATTGGCAAATGGTAACGCACGAGCTGCACGACGAGCGTACGCTGAGCGGTATCCAAACCGTCAGTTACCCTGCAGACAGGTCTTTCAAGAAGTTCACTTCCGACTGTGCGAGACAGGGCAATTGCAGGTAAGCTGACGGAGGCTTAACTTTACACACAGATTCGTGATGCACATCGATACTTGGGTCATTTAAGCACCCATTTCGAAAAGTTTGTTTGTTTACACCGACCTCCTCCTATTTCGCAGCCCACTAGCGCCCGTGATCGCGATCGCCCGTTGGTAAATGCCTTAGAGGAGGATGTGTTGGAACGTTTCGAGGCAAACCCGCGTACTAGCACTCGACTTGTAGCAGATCAGGTGGGTTGTAGTCAACACACAGTGTGGAACATCGCCAACAACAACAACTTACACCCCTATAAGTTTAAGAAAGTGCAAGAGTTACGGCCGGGTGACCATGAAAGGAGGCTGGAATTCTGCAACTTAGTCGTCCAGGAGGAAGAAGCTAATCCGAACTTTCTGAGGAGCGTGCTAGTTACTGACGAGAAAGGATTCTCAAGAGAGGGGACCTTCAATCCTCGTAACAGCCACTACTGGGCGGAGCACAATCCTCATGAAACGTTTACGCGAGGATACCAGGACAAGTTTTCTTTAAACGTTTGGGCTGGCATCCTGGGGGACAACCTACTGGGGCCTTACATCCTCCCTCCGCGTCTAAATGCCCATAATTACCTGATTTTCCTGCGCGAGGTGCTACCAGAACTTTTAATGGATGTTCCAGTGAACTTGTACTGGGACCACTGGTTCCAGCACGATGGGTGCCCTGCTCACTACGGGCGGCAGGTGAGGGAACACTTGGACCAAACCTATCCGGACAGATGGATCGGCCGTGGAGGTGCGGTGGAGTGGCCTGCCCGCTCGCCCGACATCACCCAATTAGATTTTTACTTGTGGGGTGTGATGGAAGCGCACGTCTACGAGACTCCCGTCGAATCCGAAGAGGACTTAATTGCGCGCGTCGTCATGGCCGGAGAGGCTGTTCGCCAGGACATAGGAGTCTTCACGCGAGTTCGAGGGGAGTGGTTGGCTAGATGTAGGAAGTGCATTGAGAACAACGGTGGCCACGTTGAACACTTGTAAACGTTATTGCTTTTGACTGTCGTTTTCCCTCCTTCCCTCCCATGTCGCTTCCTCGCGCTAACTCGCTCTGCATCGCTCCGCGCGAAACGTCGGTCGGTTGGGTTGCCTACATACAGGCGTGAAATTCCAGAAGATAAATTTGGTTCTGGCGCCCTTATTTTGGATTTCCGACCCCAAGTGTCCTATATGAAAAGACTTCCCCTAGCCACCCCCTATACGCTCCCAAACGGTGGCAGGTACTATAGGAATCACCCTGTATACCTAACTGTTAACTCTTTTAATCGAATTTATTGGTATTTTATTTGAACTAAATTGGTATATAACTGCCTTACTCTAGTCCTAATTTGATTTATATGTGTATTTTGGTGGTGAACACTTATGGGAAAATATACTCTTAAAACTAAAGATGTAAGTAGTAAGATATGATTATTTAGCGGATTTTGATTCAATATATGCCTATCCAAAGACCCAAGTGGGCTGTAACTGTTATTTATTTTTCTTAGACTGCTGATAACCATTTTGTTTACAACGCGATGTGGTGTGGATTGAATGAAAAACCTGAACACATTTTCAGCAATTTGGCAAATTTTTAATGCATCGCTTGATATGTGCAACTATCCTCCATGATTTTTTCTAGTTAAAAGCTTTGAATGACTCTCTGATGCGAATATCGCATCTGCACATAGGAACATTTAACAGACTTAACTATTTTTCTTGTAAAAAACCTTATATACTTAGTTATAATAGGCAAATAAGTATTGCCGTTACCTAGCTGGTAAAGGATGTCGAATAATAGTTCTACGGTATTTTAAGTGAATCGGAAAGTCGAAAACGCTCGGGATTGCATATTGTTTAACACCTTGATCGGTACCTTTCTTAGAAAATCGGCTTCATTCCCCGCAGATGCATTATGGTAGGAGTAAATTTTTCTCTTCGAATGGCTCTGATCCATTGGCCCTTTAAACTTTTATCCGTTGGAAATCTGCATATTATTTAAAATTTTATCTACAGAGTACATAATAATAATAATAATAATATTTATTCATGTGCTGTGATGCCACTTACAATCGTCAATATACATCGTGTATAAATACAAGTAATATATTATTCTAAATAGCGTAAGTCATAATTAACTCATCGTACGAATAAAAAGCTTTACCAATAAGGAAAGTTTTTATCTTATTTGTAAATAAATTATATGGTAGTGACTTTACATTAAGGGGAATGAAATTATACATTTGTTTAATAACAATATCAGTACTGTTCTGAGTTTTAACTAGACGACAAAAGGACAAAAGGACGTGATCTTTATTACGAGTATCATACTGATGAATATCACAGTGCTTAATAAAGCGAACTTCATTACGTTTTGCATGACATAAACAATTATAAATAAATAAACAAGGCAGTGTTAAAATTTTATGTTGTATAAAAACATGTCGACAGTCATACATATTGATACGCACGAGTTAACCTACGTTTATTGGTTTATTCTCAACAGAAAATTATCTGTTTACTAATTCGATCTAATCACGAGAATGATTAATGAACGGAACATCTAAAATAACAGCTTATTTCATTATATTGCACATCATCTCTGCGATTTTTGCCCCGCGGTGCATTGTGTGTTGCATACTGTGTCGACAACACCTTAGATACGTTAAGCGCAGTCTAGTTACAGCAAGTCTCTGGTATAATAGCAGTTAATGTAATAAAAGTGTAATGCGTTAATGTAATTCTTCCACGATTTAATAAACGTTAAAAATGACGTATAGGTAATATGTGTTTCTAATTATACCATAATAGCAGTAAGTAGTTCTCTACACGTTTTACATAATTCATGTCCCTTCCTCTTTCGAGTGGTAAGGCGGTCGATGCTAGTCACGGGCCGATACAGAAAAGGCGTTCGAAGTTAATTGGCGATCGCTAACAAAGAGGCGGTCTATGGAAGATGCGAGAGATGTCCTTTCCCCTAAAATTGTATTGTATAATGGTGATATATCTGCCTATATCCCCTGACAACTTTGGATAAACGCTGAAATCCTTGGATATTCTCGGACCTCTACTACTGCCGAGTGTACACTGAATATCTACTGTGATTTCCCCTCACTAACTGGTTTGAAACATTTAAAAAGGTCGATTGGTGGGTGCAGCGCGGCATCGCGTCGCGTTAAAAGTAAATCAACATGTATATAATTTTTCGTCTGTGGACTGTGGACTTATTTAGGAGAAAGTACGGGTCCACATTATCGAACCGAGCTACAACCTGAACTTTAAACTGAGCCACAAGCCGAGCATCGTCACGTAAGAAAATTGAAGACTAAACAACACATGCGCGGGATATAGGGATACGCACTTGCACATGCGGGGATCGGCTCACAATGCCGTCTAATCAACCTCAAACCGAGCCACGTAACATTCTTTGATGTTTCGACAGAATACCACCAATGGACGGATCTCTTCGAGCTTACTCGCAGTGCACGCGATGGAGTTCTACTCACGGTTCAGTTCGATAGTATGGTCCTGGCTCGACCGATGCACATGCTCGCGGCGTGGTTTGGCTTGTGGTTCAGTTTGATAATGGGGATCCCGCTTTAGATAATGGAAATCCTTCAGCTGGGTTCAATGTATTATTAAGATTGTGAATTGCTAACAGGGGGATTATTATTATTATTGTAATGAAACACTTCTAGTTTTATATGAGTTTTATATGTCTGTTATTGTCCGGGCTGCATGCAAGCACATAGCTTATAAGCAGTGAATGCAGTACTTTTTAGGTCCCACAAGCCAGCAGAGCCATTTTAGAAAAATGAAGGACGAAATACATCATAATTATAGGCTGATTATAGGCCCTTTTTGGACACTTGAACAAATTTTCAGGTGGCATCTTTTAAAGAAAAAAACTATGGCTCTGCTGGCTAAAGACGAAGCTAGCTGACCACTTGTGAGATTTGCTTCGAAGACGAAAAATTCAGATCACAAAATTATAGGCTATTTATAGGCTTTTTTTAGACACTACAACAAATTTTCAGGCGGAATCCTTTAAACAAGAAGAACTATCATCCAGATCAGTTTGATTTTGCCCCTCTCGGAGATGTAGTGGATAAATAAAAATTATTTATTTATTGGCTATTTATTCTCCCTCTCTTGTTCTGGGCCCTCAACGGGCTTTCGCCCAGTTAACATATTTATTTAAACTCTAACTTATATTTCAAAAATCCGATACAACTGAATACCAAACGATCCTCGAGATCTTCACACATACATCATTTTTACAATACACCCTAAGGGGTTGATTCTGTCCCACCTTTTGAAATGGCATTAGTTTTACTTTTATTTGAGGTGCCTGCATACAACATTTCATTTAAATACCTTTCCATATAAAAGAAAACCGACTACGCATGCGCAAAACAAATTTTTTGATTTGGCATTAGTTTCACTTTTATTCGAGGTGCCTAGATACAGAATTTCATTTAACTATATTAACAAATAAAAAATTAGGATTGCGCGAATACAAAAGTTGTTATGCGCATGCGCAGTATTTGTTTGCATCTGCATAGTTGCCCGAAGTTTAAGGAATATTTACTAATACAGAAAACCGGACATTCATATGTTCTTTGTAACAAGAGTTAGAAACCCTATTTGGAGGTTTGCGCAGTTTTTGGTCTGTAACTTTTTGGCCCGTTGGTCTACGTAGCCGAAAAACAATTGCGAACTTTGTTATATCCTGAAGAACATGTGTATATCAATTTTTAAAGCGATCGGACGTTTCTACACAAAGTTATCGTACACACTGACAGACAGACGGACAGACTTCTTCATATGTACAGACAGGCAGCAATACAAAATTATAAACGATCTCGAGGTTCGTTAATAATATAATGAGACGAATAATTTAAATTTTTTTGTACTTCTTTCCAATTCAGGAATATCGCTTCAACTTTTCTTCTCCTATAATAATATAAGAAAAGCTGCATAGACAACTAAGACACTTTTAAAACCTGAAACACAACAACTTGCTATATATTTGATTTATTAGTAAAAGAAAATTCAAATTTCAAATACCTACTTGACAGATGTCTCCAAACAGGTGGAACAATCCCTAACATTAAAGTTACTAGAATCTGGTAACTTCCGCCATTTTTGGGCAAAAAACATGCGTTCTCTCTCTAACACACGGGCCCAATGGATTGCGGTACTTTCTATATTTAGTGACTTATAATGGATCTACAGTGACTGTATACCTACTGTATAGAGGCAGTTTGGTCATACTTTGGTGTTGTTTTTTGATTGGTAGGTGGGATATCCGCCATATTTTAATCAAATAAATCGGGTTGGCGGAAATTAACTTGGAATCCAAGGTGATCAAGTCACAAACAGTTGTGGCAATAATATTGTAACCATAGAAAAATGCCAAAATCTACCAATTCAATTAAACCGATCAGCTCAATGAAGAATATGGGAAAAACATGGGGGATATAGAGCATATGATCACACTGTCTTTATACAGTCACTGTTAATGGATCGATATTAATTACAAGGCAAAAATTTTGCGCATGCGCATAGCGTATCGCACATGTGATTAGCTAGCTTCTTCTTTAGCCAGCAAAATCATAGTTTTTAGCATTGCAAATGCTTATGTTTTGTATGGGTATGAATTTACCAGGTTTGCCGAGCAGAAAAAAGATAGTGGTGTCGCGTCTAGTGTTGATTGTACCCGAGATTGTACCGTACTCGACTGCAATCGGTAAGATTCAGGAAAAGTCGCGGATACTGTCGATACGGTACTTACTTAACAGTGCGCAGGGGTTTTCTTAATTCGAATTTAAAATTCTCGCACATCTCCCGTGATAGTACTTACGCCGCTTATTATTCAGAAAGTCTACGTTTAGATTATTCCGTGTGAAGGGTTATTTATGACTTTATAGGTTATGCGATTATCATTTCCAATGTATCCGATGGTTGCAAGGATTGCGAAATCTGTGAATTTTTTGTTTAAAGGATACCGCCTGAAAATTTGTTGTAGTGTCTAAAAAAAGCCTATAAATAGCCTATAATTTTGTGATCTGAATTTTTCGTCTTCGAAGCAAATCTCACAAGTGGTCTGCTAGCTTCGTCTTTAGCCAGTAGAGCCATAGTTTTTTTCTTTAAAGGATGCCGCCTGAAAATTTGTTCAAGTGTCCAAAAAGGGCCTATAATCAGCCTATAATTATGATGTATTTCGTCCTTCATTTTTCTAAAATGGCTCTGCTGGCTTGTGGGACCTGTACTTTTTCTCTCTCCAAAACTCTATGGAGATTACATCCCTCAGAAAGATGGACCTTTGGACCCTTACAGAGCTCCTTACAACTTGCGCCAAAATATTATTAACCTACACATGAGGATGGCTACATGTCGACTCTGGTAACAGGCAGTCGATACGGCAGAGCATGTCCTATGTGACAGAGAAGCTTAAGGCAATTCTTAACTTCTTCAATGATATAGCAACTCTAGAAACCAGCCAGCAAAATCCTGAGGGTGTCCATGGGCCGCACAGGTCTTAGGCATCACATATCAATAATAAATCTCGTAATAAATAATAAGTATTTTGTAAATGTATAGTGGGTGGGGTCCACTAAACTATACTTATACTAAGTATATTGAAACGCGCACTGTCGATCTCTGCCATAGAAACGTAGCGCGCCGAGAGAGATAGCGCAAAGAGGATATATAAATTCAAAACATATCAAATAGGCTGCTCTATGCATGCGCGAGAGTAAGACAGAGATCCCTTTGTGGCCCTCTCTCTCGGATGGCACTGGCGGACGGAGCACGCGTTCCAGTATTATTATTTTTAAGTGGTTGGGAAGGTAGAACAACCTTAGTTGAAACCCCCTCTTAAAAATAGGAACAAAATTAAATAAATAAATAAATACTTAACATGTACAAAAAACGAAACTATTAAAATTCGTTTTAGAGCTACCCAGCTAAGAAATTTTCCAATTTTCGGTAATGATGTGCTAACATCAGAAGTTACCGTCGACGGATAAAAGTCCGATGTTAAAAAAAAGCCGAGAAAGAAGCGTTAAATTCAAAACTTAAATAACACGAGAGTAAAACAAAGGCATAGTTATCGATAAAACAAAATTTAATTAGGAACAAGAATTGTTACAAAGAAATTAGCGAGGAAAATAGACACACACAAACATTATTGCATGGTGGCGTGAAACTGGATCGTTCCGGATTTATGTACATATACAAAAAAAAATAAATAAGAAATTATGAACAATAAGTAATATAAAAGTAAACATTACTCTTGGAATTATCATGAAACAAAAATCAAGATAAGAACTTCAACTAGGTATTTGATAATCCAAGATTATACAAACACCCCAACACAAACTAATCTACATTGTGAAACGGCAAATTGTGTCTCAATCTTGCTTCTTAGTCACACCGGAAAACAATGGTCACTTCATTATGTTTATCGGATTTCCTATTCGGGCGAAAAAAGAATCGACATATAAACCGAGACTAAAACATAAAAAATGAAACTGAATCATAGACGAGAAACCGTTGAATAAAAGTTTGCACTGAAGTTTTCGTAACCTTCAGTGCGTATGACTCTTAATTCGTGCCTTTCCTACATTCCAACAAAGCTTTACGTTTACAATGTGGAGAATAAAAGAAATGATTGTTTTTCATTCCAAAGGGATTTAGATAACATTCTTTAGTGACTCGTCTCGTCTTAGTATTTACACCACGCACATAAAACAAATAACCGGCAAGCTCGACTTGTGCAATTCAAGTTTAAAACATAATAAAAATGACGAAATTAGAGCTAGTCATAACCCAAATAAAGTTATAACAGCAAGAATTGTGTGTCACTTCATTAATTGAGAGTACTTAAACTAAGGCGAACACCTGTTACGAATTTACGCGACCAAATGGCTAATATATGATCAAGTCCAAAAATTTTAGTAATTACACAAAATTTAGAGGTTAATAAATAAATACGGGCGAGTGCGAAACGACGATACACGTGGAGATTAGTTATGTATGAAAACAAAAGGAACTGGTGATAAATTCGTACCGTCTAAAATGCCGCCAACGAATTAATTAAGATGGAAATCGTTTCATTGAATATTTTTAGCGATTGATTTTATACGGAGCGGTTCGAGTCGCGACCTTGTGCACACATAGCGACCTTGCGCATCGCTAGCTACAAATTGTGTACAAAATATAGAATTTCAAACACTCCTCCAGATTATATAATTATACACACAATGGGTTAATAAGGCTTGTGGGTTCAAAGAAGTCTGCGATGGGCACACTGGAGCTTTAAACCATGAGCTTACCTTTCAGAAGAGGAAGCTGCTGAAGCTCAACGTCCTGCGAATTACGGTACCGAGAGCTGCCTTGTGACTTTTTAGTCTTTTTCTTTAGGGATCTTTTGGCGAAAGGGTCAATCCTATCGACGAACGTGGTCGTCGACATCGTTTTCGAAAACTTTTAAGCACCAAAACACAATTATTTACACTGGGGTTGCACACTGGCGCGCACAATCACTCTGCATTTCACCAAAATCCAGAATTGTAATAACCGATGTCAAAGTACACAATTTCTCATTATCATTATTCGGCACTAACGTTTCTAATTTATAAATGACTAAAAAATAATTTATACAAGGAGTGCCTAGAGGTTCTCTTGCGAGTGCACGCCCAAACACTTAGCCGGTCAATGTTTGGTTTTTATAATTTTTAAAATCTAAACGTACGTCAAAAACAAACCTCCTTCTCCTCGTTAACGCTCCGAGAACAATTCACCTACCGGTATACAAAACGGTAATCGTTAGACGGGTAAATTAACGAACTGTCCAGTATTTTCACCCGCCATCAGCTGGTTACAACGCCACAAAATGCTCATTTTCGACAACACTGTAACTTCCAGCACTTATGTAACGCATCGTTCGCAACCGAAATACTATTATCCACGCAATTACAATATTTTCGCCCTAATTTTACGCACTTATTAATATTTTCTATGACAATTTTCGCACATGAACAGATACGATGCCATAAGTACCTAGGGCTGAAAATAGATGGGGGAGACTTGTTAATCAAACGAGCGACCGACACATGCCGCGTCCGGCGTCCGACCGTAACTCGCGCTCGTAGTCCCAATTCTAAAAACTTCGAATTAGTTTTTCGAAATTACTACGTACAAACTTCGAAGAAATATTAATTGCTTGCAGTTACCAGTCACTCAATAGACTAGCAACTATAAGTGCGCGACCAATCGAAATTCAATACCGTCGTTTTATTAACCAATCAAAAAATGTTGAATGACAACCATTTTGCTGATCGAAATATTTTGACAACCGAAAGGGAAGCACCTAACCTAAGTTTTTATTTGAAATGTAACCTCATTAAACAAAAATGAGATGCCCAGGATGGTATTGTGGCAGAACACTGTTGGAAAATGCCAGTTTAGGGGAGTGCGGGGCGTGCCCCAGGGGCTACCGAAGGAATGACAGTACCTTTATTTGCGATCCGTGCACGGACAATCCCTTGTTTTACGACTGGTTATACTTGGGATTCATGGTTCTGTTAGCGCTAGTTCTGCATTGGTTTTTTATTGACCTCGTTGTAATGCGACGAAAGTAAAGTGAGCTACGACCAAACATGCCTTACAATAATTTACTTTTAGTTTCAACAAAGAAGTCATTATGCTACACTGTTCAGCGTTTATTGAAATAGTCTTGGCGTGCGTGTTAACTCTGTTGTCAACCGAACCGTTTGGTACGCTAACGATACGTAGTTGTGCAGTCAGAAGCCTCTCCGATTGGTATACGTTACTTCATAATCCTCGTCCTAATTACGAGAAAACGGTACACTGTACACAGGAGGCGGTTTATCCGTTGTAAGTTGGCCTTAGTTATCTATGCAAATTGCTAGACCAATCTTTACTGTATAGTAAGGTAACCTACTTTCAGTGATGCCAAGTCGGAATCACACTACTTTCCCTCTTTGCTCTCCTATTTACTTCGATTTAAAAAAGTATATAGTGACGTGGAGATGCAGCTTTCAATTAAAATATTGTAGATTTGTAGAGTACTTTATTAACACTATGTATATCACATGATGATACCTACACAGCACTGGCAAAATTGTGCACCCATGGCATCTCTTGCTTTTACGATTAGCTTATTTTTATCTTCGCAGCCTCTGTGTCAATAATAACAAGAAGCCCATAATGCTAGAAATAACGACAGCACAAATTCTAGGTCAAAATTGGGTTAAAACGGGACTCACCGTACAATCAAAGCTGTTGTTTTGAACAGACCAGGTTAGAAAAAGCATCCAAAAATAATTCATTTTGAAGAATCTTTCAATTAATAGATATTTATTTATTATTTAATTTCAACAGTAATAATGCCTATTACAGGAATTATCAAAGTAAAATTACACACATAATATAAAGTATATGCATTTTGGTACCAAATATAGATATTTTAAGAAATTAATAAATAAAAAATGCAATCAATAAGTGAGTTGTATACATGCAGATTGGGCCCACTGAAAAATGTAATAACAAATAATAGACCGCCTAAAGCGGATCTAGAAAAGCGGCTGAACTGTGTGCCAGTTGCCATGTTTGCAGACAGATAGACACCATTGACTCCCGTAAAAAACTTCTCTGCTGCATAACAAGCATTTAATTGCCCAACAGACCATAGTATTCAATTATAGGACAATATACAATAAGTAAATTATTTATACGTGGATAGTATTAGAGTATATAAAACAAATATAAGTACTAGTATACAAACAAACACACAAGGCCTTATGAAATACTGTACAGGGTGGTCGAAATTGAACACTTTCTTATGGAAACATCCTTTATTTTAAGAGATGGGAAAAAATGGACCTAGGTGTCTGGAGCCCAATTTTAATTAGAAAATCACTGGTGCAAACAGAATTCAGCCATCACTAATCGTTGGCCGCTAGAGGGCGTATCTACAATTTAGTTGATTTCCTTAATGCCCCATAACTCTCTTAGTTTTAATGATAATTAATTTTGGTAAAATCTCTCTTAGAGCACTTTTTTATATAGAATCCATTGTGATACACAGTTTTTATACAGTGTTTGGTTTTTCTGATACGACCCTAAACATTGGTTCATACGGACCACCCTATATATTTTGGAGTTTTTGAAAAGAGCATAGAATTCCGTAAATTTTGATGTATTACTTATTATATTTATATTAAATATTATTTGCAATATTGCATTTTATACATTAAAATGTTTTATTGTAGGCATCTAGGTTTCCATGGCAAAGAAAAGATAGCAGGATTGTGTAAACAGAAAATTTCTTGATTATTTGGAAATGTTTATTAGTTTCCAAATATTTTAAATTTATAAATAACACACAAAAAACAAAAAATGTGAAAACGCGAATAAAACAAATATCATATAATATATATTATAAGTAAATAATACAGGTAACCAAGAAATTGCCGCTTTAAACAACAACAACAACTATTAAAGTGTGAGCAGATGTAATCATCGTTTCGGCAGATAGTTGTCTTAGCAAAGAAGAACAAAGTACGTTGTTATGCAAAAAGCTGTATAAAAAAGATATGCTTATTATTAAAGATAACTGATTTTGGCAAAATCTTTCTTAGAGCACTTTTTATGTAGAATCCCTCGCGATACACAGTTTTTATACAGGGTGTTTGGTTTTTTTTCATAGGACCCTAAACTATTTTTTTATAGCGACCACCCTATAAAGGTCGCTTCAATGGACAAAGTTATGCAGAATTTTATGCTGATTAATTTTCCCATGTACAGTTTCTTGTAGCACTACAAATAGCGAAGTTAGGTATCCCCAAAAAACCGAAAATTAATTTTTTCTCAGCTTTTGCTAAAATAAACATTTGACTTGTGGGTCACATACAAAAAATAGATGCAATGCGCCACATTGGGTGGGCAAATAAAAATGCTGTGTTTTAATTTTAAATTCCTTAAATCCCAAAAGTATCAAGACACCTGAAGTAAACTTTGGGTATGAATCAACAAAATTAAACATGAGACATCTATCTGGATCGTTAAAGGGATCGAATAAACACATCATAACGTGGACGATAATAATAAAGTTTATTTAATGTTTCGTAGAACAGCCTACATACATTAGTCAATACATAAGCAAATTAAAATATTAGTACAAATATAAGAATAAACAAAAATTATAAAATATCAATACTTAATTGCCACAAAAAGAACTCTGTACTGAAAAATTCCTCATACGAGTAAAACGCTTTATTAATAAATGCTTTGGTTTTTGATTGGAATAAATTAAAAGGTAAAGCCTTAATATTGTAAGGAACATAATTATACATTTTTATAACGATATAATCAAAACTGTTTTGCGTCTTACGTAAACGGCAAAAAGGGACAAATGCAACTTCAATGAAAACTGCTACCCCAAAAACTTTTACGTACAATTTCTTCACAACTTTAACTCGAACTTGGATGAACTCTTACTACACGTACTAACTTCTCCTTGACTCCTTCATTACTTATCAAGGGTTCGCTACAGGACGCTATCTTCAGTCACGTAAGCAAAGTAATGTTAAAGTGCCATTTACAGACTGAGAATCTCTTGAAAAAAAAAGTTCATCAGTGGACATAGAAAAGACACCTTGTAATATAAGGCGTGCAATTTTAACATGTCTCATTATTTCCGTTTATTACAGGTATACAATGGTGTTTGTGTTCTTTGCATATGCCCTAATCTTGATGCTTATATTGAGACCATGGATTTGCAAGAGATGCTTGCCCAGACAGAGCAAGATGTCGATATATGCCGCAATGTACTTTTTACCAATACTCGCGCTCCTGCAAGCACTGATCGGGGGTTTACTGTGTAAGTCAACTGGGAATTTTATATATGTAGGTGGATTACCAGGTTTGTCTTTCAGATTACTCATTTCCGTATCTAATCGTGGTCTTATCGGTAATATCGTGCGCAGCACACTTTGCTGCTCAAATAGACCAAACCGTACTCTCCCTCATTATAACAACGGTTGTGGATTTGAGAAATGTAATCATCCTCATTGGCCATTGGTGTTTACACGCATATGGTATAATTGCTATAACACAGCTCACAAATCCGACATTACACGCCTTGTTGATACTTCTAGTGCCACTACCTGCGTTATTTTACATACTTACGGCTAGGTTTACTGATCCGTCGAGGTTCTTGCCAACTTAAAACATGTTTTATTGTTATTATTTGAATCTTCATTGGAACTATTTATTGTAAATATTTTTTTAATTTTAAGCATAAAATATACATTCGTAACTTTTTTAAATCATTTATTTATTTATGCTCAGATTCTCTACAAAGAAGAAGATTTTTTACCCTAGTCCCAAAGGCACTTTTGAGTGTTCTTTTAGGTACCTACTCTTACACTTTCAGCAAGCGATTTTTTTGTTTACCCTCAGGTTTACTGTTAAAAATTGCAATTGTTTATGAACATGGTTTGCTCATGTATACAATTATTAATGAATCTAGAAATAGCAAAAAATCAAAGTAGGAAAGCCTTACATAATTAGTGAACAATTACAAAGATACATCCTAGTATAGATTCAGTTTTGTTGTAATTAGTACCCTCACAGTTTGATCATATGCTGAGCAAACCGATAAACCAATTTTATCATTACACCAATCGAATGATGTAATGGGCTGTGTGGAGACTGTACTATTTTGTAACAAACTCAACTCTCCTGGCACGCCCATTTCAAGACCATCACCATCCTTGTCGACACGCTTATGTGGGTAGTTGCTATTTACATATCATACGTTAGTAGAATTTGAACTTATAGATTATACTTACTATTTCCATAAACATAAAGAGCCCGCGCCTCCCGTTGTCATGAATATTTCTCGATTTTGTGGTAAATGCTTTACCGACCAAACTGTGGATCCGTGCGCTTTTTCAGTTACTTGCGCGAAACCTTTCTTAGGATGCTGTGTACGTACGTCAAAGCAGTAAAGTTTAGATTCCAAAGTTGTCGCAACTAGTTTGTTCATGGGTATATCCTTGCGATCAAACTGAAGCCCAACAACCTACAAAAACCATTTATAAAATTAAGTTATCCAAATAAAGCCTTAACTAATTTAACACTGTTTAGTCTATTACTGCTACTGTTAAGAGGAAGTCAATTCACTGTAGACTAAGTCGTTTTTCCCAACATCAAATGATTCGCACTACTTTCTCAAGGTAATATAATTGAGGTGTTTAGTGACTGAACTGAGAAACTACAAGCAGATTTTCAAAATTATAGTTTCTTACAAGTAAGGTACAGTCGGTGAGGACTCCTGCTGGTTGACACTATTAAGTGTATTAATTAATCAACTACTTATCCAATGTGATTTGACTAACAGTCAACGAATTTATTGCAAGTACTTACTCCATTTTTCAAGCATTTGGACCAACGTAAGGACATACTTTTTAAATCGAACATCTTCACATCCCCATTGTCATATCCAGCGCAAACGACCCGCTCCTCAGAATTGTAGGAGTTACCGAATGCAACAACCCAACAATCTCTCGCCGCCGTTCCCTCGCTAGGTAGAAACTTGGCTACAGGAATATCCTTCTGTCGAACATCCCACACCATTACAGATCCTTGAAATGAATATTTTCAAGTGTAATTAACCAGAAACTGTGCCAGAACGAACCGTCGCGAGATCCTGTTACTAATTCCGGCGCACCGCATCCGACTTTCGTTCCGGCTATACCATCTATTGAATTGATTATTGCTGTATGCTTTGTCGATTTATACACGGGAAGTAGTGAGTCTTCTAAATCCCTACGTAACGGTATTTATTATGAGTGTTACTCGCAATTCCGATAAGTCATATACCATACTTGTAATCTTCCTCCGAAATCGCCCGTAGCCAAGTGGCGTGCCCTCAAACTGGAAGCTTCAAATGTGCCGCACTTAAATTGATCTGCTTTGGCGAACTCGCTGATTTTTTCAAGTCCATCGCCGCTCATGGCGTAGATTTCCACAATGCCGGTGCCATTGGACTTTCCGCCCATCGCGACAAATTTCGCCGAGGATGGAATCCATTTAACTTCGTGTACGGAATAATTTACGTCCTTCTCAAGATGACATATTATTTGTGGTTTTGCAAGTTGCTCCATTATTTATTTTAAATGTCGAAAACACGAGAACGTGTTGATATTAATTGAAAATCAACAATATATGTTGCCATAGTTGCAAAGGGAGTATTGATGATTTTCATGGTCAATATCATGCACCAACATGAATAGTTCAATCAAAAGGAAAAACGGCGCATAATTTGAGCTTGTTGCTTTAGTCTTGAAAACTATGGCTTGGCTCATAATACGTTTTTTGTGCTCTATATATGAGTAACTTAGAATTCGCTTTTTCAGTTATCTTGGGAAAACCACAAAAGTGTTTATGTTTGCTGAGTTTCCACCGTTTATCCGTATCCCGAAAAGATGTTAAATTTGTCATTTTGTTAGTAGTTTGCACGTCACTCAGAGTTATAGTGTGAGCATTATTAAAAGTAATTAATGCACATGAAAAAGCTTGCGAATTGCGAATGATGGATGCTGCTGTTGCTGACGCTGGATCAAAAACGTGTTCGGGCGCTGAAGTCCGAGGAGAGTGTGAGCCTATTGCGAGAGATCAGTTTTCTGGGATGTAGGATGCAAAGAATATTCTGCTAGTCAACTAAATACCTTGAAAAGGTAGTAGGTACTATTCAGCACTTTTGGGCCGTTTGCAGGTAGCAATCGTGGAGAGATATCCTGGATTAACGAAGAAGAAAATCATGTTTCACTGCGACAAATGTACCCGTACATTTATTATAGCACAAAAACAATTCTATTTTTCCACTCCTCACGATTTTAAACAACTTTTGCCAGTTATTCGGCCCTGTGACGTCAGAAACGTCAAACGTGAGCAAATGAACAATTAACGTTTTCTTCATATAACTTCTAGACGTTAAGTTTAACGTTAGTGATACATCACAGGGATGATTGTAGTAATAAATCCTACCCGCTTGTTGCATTTTGATCCTTGATTAGTCAACGCTCAAACTTGAAACTTGCTCAGTTTTTAACTAGAGAGACCCAAAATCTTGATCCAATCCTCAATTTAATTGAAGAAACGCTATGATAGAGAAAAGAAAATGAAAATTCTTAGACTATGAAAGAAAGAGTGAAAATTGACTCTGTTGGCCGCCATGTATATTACTTGGAACCATAATTTATCCGCACGTGTTAAAAAGTTGATTGCGCATATGCAGATGCAATAGCTTACTTTAACTTATGGGCGGATTTTTCTGAACTGTGCTGTCTAAAAAAAATAACTAAACGCACATCAAAAAATAACTATCCGCAGAGATGCAAAAAAATTACCACACCTGCGCACTGCGCAGACTTGCAATTCTTATTTGTATGTAGGTTTTCTGAAAAAGCGTGGTTAAAAATAAAGAGATTAGCGTAAACGAATTTGCACGCTCTTTAACCATCGCAAAAACTAACCGTTAGCAGCAGCAGCCTCGTTTCTCGTCGACTCCGGTATTTACACCATTTTTTTCAAATCAACCGCTAATCACAATCAGACTTGATAACGCCAATTTCGAAGGAACGCGTCCCCACTTACGCCGAAATAACGCGCACATCGTAAAATCCGTTATCTCTTCTTATATGATAAGAACACGTGTGTTAATTAAATTTCGTCCGATAATAAACCAGATTTGTTTTTATCCTTCGTAGAGCGTTCTTTGCCGAAAAACACGAGAACCATGGTTCTGCGAGGAGGGGCTCGAATGATTTCTTTCGTTTTCAAATACACCGATGTAGGTTAGCATATCGTTTACGCAAATTTTTAAAAAAATTGATCTTCAGATAAATGTTTTAAAACTCATTCTTTAGAGCTCAATTCTGAAACATCACCTTAAAGATTAGTCGCGAATTTGCATAAATGAGAAATAACCGCGCAACATTCTTCGTATTTAGGGTGATGTGGTCTATCGGAGAGTCCAGGAGTAAAAAACGTATTTTATGTGCGCTCGTGACTAACCTATTTACGTATAAAATACATTTCGCATTTCTTTAAAAAATTGGCGAATGCTTATCTTAAACGATGAATATTTCGGTATGACCCTGTATATTGATACTTCCACGAGCTTATTGAACTACTTGTCGATTAAACGGCCTACTTATGTAATATTTCTACGACTTCCACTAGGCCACTTGCAACTTGGCGAACATTCCAAAAATGTGAAAGTACTCAAGGTGAATAATTTTTTTTCTTCGCTTACTGTTAACATACCTTTCAAATTGCACGCATAATAGTTTGAGTGTGTACCCAGGTGTGATGGGGGCCCATAAGAAGGTAATTTAATCATTATTCAATCGTAATTAATCCCTACTTATACCTTCTTTAGATAAGGTTTACTAACACAATGAAGTAGGTAATAAATATAATGTGACATTGTAACGTGGCCAATGTTATCTACATCCCATACTGATTTTAAAGTAATGTTGAGTGAAAAAACTTGATAAATTAGATGTCTCACTTGTAGGGTTCTAATAATGGATCCTATTTGTATGATCCATTGTTACTTGAAGGATTGGACTGGTCCTCTGCAAGAAACCTTATGTCACCAAACATAACAAGCACAGATCCTGGCGAAGAGTGGCTGTGTGTTAGACCTTTACAAATAACCGACCATAATAAAGGATTTTTAACCTTGTTGGCACAACTGACCACTGTAGGAAATGTTTCTCAACATGATTTCGAACGTGAGTAGCATTTCATTCATTAAAAGAAAATCGTGTATAATTAATGTCGTTTAGAGTACCTATTTAATAAACATTGTAGTAGCCGCCTACTAAAAACAGGTGTAGGTAATTAGCTAAAAAAACAAAATGATTTAAGGTGAAGGTCTTGAGAAAACCTGCATTCCACAGTTTCTTAATTCAACTTTTTACATTTAAAAGGTCAAGTAGGTATATGCATTGTTTTTTAATAGGCATAGGTACCTAGTATATGTAAAGCATTGGATTTATTATTGATACTTTCACATTGGTCATTACTTTTGGATACGACATTTTTCCTTTCTGGAAAAGTTACAATAATGCTTGTTGTAATGGGACAATTTACAACAGTCACCGAGTGTCTTTGGGATCCCTCAACACTGCAGGTAATTACCTACAATTGAATCCTTGAATATAGTGCTTACTACATTGAATTACTTCCTTTAGTGGCCTCCTATTGAAACGGTAGGTAGAGCCAAAAGTTACAATTTACGACATTTCCCAGACCCACTAACAATTTTCGATTCAATATTATAGTATTTGGGTATGTACAGGGTCTTGCAACAGTGCGTCGGTCTTTTCTAGCTGATACCTGGTAAAAAATATTTTGTGCAAATGTCAACTGGAGTGTCAACTATAGATGATTAGGATCTACAGAAATTATTTTTGAATGTACAGGGTGTCCCATTTTTATGGTGTCAATAATGAACTGATTTTTTAAAATAGAACATCCTGCATATTTGGGTCGAGATATTTTTACTACATAACTATTCTTTTTCAAATGGAACTACCAATATTTTATTTCGCTATTCGATTGTCTTTTGTGTTCTCTTTAATTTTTATAAGGGGTGTCCCCATAGTTTTTAGGTCTCACAAAAGTAACGACCCATTAATTAATTACATGTTTATACATCAGAGTAAACTGTGATAATAAAAAACAAAAGAATATCAGAAAGTAAACAAGTGTCACAAATTAATTATTTGCTGCAAGTGTACTTTCAATTTCGTAATTAAGATTAATTAAAAAGGTAAATTTTGAAAAAATGAACAAATTGCAACTTTATATCAAAAGAGCCACATGCGGCTCGCGAGCCATTGGTTGCCAACCCCTGGCATGTCCCTATACCTGAATGCCGAATGAAGTAATTAATTTTTTAGGTCAATATTGGCTAATGCAACGATCTGGTGCTTATTACGTCACCGTTATTGAAGATACACGAAGTCAAACAATTATTGGTGCTGCTACTTTAGTCACCGAGCTGAAATTTATTCACAACGCTTCCATAAGAGGCAGATTAGAAGATGTTGTCGTTAACAACACTTACAGAGGGAAACAATTGGGAAAGCTGTAAGTACTTTACAATATCATTGCAATAATGTAATCTCTCTGGAATTTATAGCATTGTGTTAACGGTGACGCTCTTGGCGAAGAAGCTTGGATGTTATAAAATGTCATTGGACTGCAAAGATAATCTCATACCATTTTACAAATCTATAGGTTACAAGATTGAAGCAGGAAATTCTAACTCCATGATTATTAGATACGAGACAGCGCCCTCTTGACAATTAGCCGTCAACACTGTTAATACTAAATCCAAATTATAAATTAGTATTGTAATCTCTTGCATTTTAATCAATTTTATTTAAGACTAGTGATTGACTGAAAATTTAGTGCAACTTCTTCTATAATTTGAGATGGGTTAGTCGTAAAGTATTATTTTTGTATTTCATGCGTCTTTACTAAGATACCTAAATCTTGTATATAAATGCAGGAGATTTTTTGGCTTATTTCCACACAGCACCCAATATTCTAAAAATATTGCCAAAACATTTCAATATTTTACTTTCATTTCCAATATTTCTGCAATA
This sequence comes from Photinus pyralis, assembly GCF_008802855.1. Classification (NCBI taxonomy): domain Eukaryota; kingdom Metazoa; phylum Arthropoda; class Insecta; order Coleoptera; family Lampyridae; genus Photinus; species Photinus pyralis. The sequence goes on from NW_022170249.1 coordinate 7,871,806, forward strand.
TTGCAGACACATTACGTTTTTAATATTGCTTTTGCAATATTTCCACAATATCTACAAAATCTTCCATTTATTTTCCTTGGATTTGCAATATTTCAAAAATATGTTGTGAGAATGAATTTGCAATATACAAGTGGACGATTTTCAAAATGTTACCACAATATTAATTTATAATATTTCGTACCGTAGTAGATTTTAAATTGAGAACATGCATGTACAATATTTTTTATATGGCAAAAAACAACAACTTCGTAATTTTCCAATAAATGTGTGGAGGTCGAAATGTGCAGGTGCTATTTTTTAAATCTGGTCATTGAATTGAATTTATAACTATCAAATTCAATGATGGTCACTGAAAATGTTCATAAATGCCGTTGGCAACACACAGACAAACCAAGTTGGTATTCCTGCGTCATGATCATGCGTGCAACGTTTGTTGTTATGTCCGACGTGAAGTGTTTGATTTTTCTTGTTAGCTAATTGCAATAATTATCAGTCCACTAAATTAGTAGGAGGGTTGTCCTAGCAGCAAAGAGGGAAGCAGTAGTCCGGTAAGTAAACGATTTGGGGTGTTTTATCACTCCCTATTTTATCTGCACTTCCAGAAATCCAAATGCGTGTTCCCGCCATCGCCAAATGAAAAGAAAACCCAACTAATATTTGGCTCTTTGTGTAGATTAGTTGTGCTTCAACCTTTAAACGAAGGGGCGAAGACAGGGCGATCTTTAGTAAGTAAAAATAGTGTCCTACATTTCTCATTCTAACCTAATTTTCTCGCGCTTCCAGAGTTTTCGTTGTTCATTTTAAATACAAATTTTTTGGGGCCCCTGCATTGTAGTTGTATTGGATTGGTCTGAGAATTTGTTGTTCTAAGGTATAGGTACATACCATACTTTTATACTCGCATTGTAACAGTAGAAAATCAACGAATTGCTAATAACTACTCTAAATGTGTATTTTCATGACCAGCCCCAACCACAACACATTGTCAGTCTGCTCTCCTGTATAAATAAGGTGTGGTTTCCTTGAAACGTCTGTCACGCAAAACCGACCTTCCATTTACTGTTGCAGGACTTACACTTTTAACCCTAAATCGGATACATTCATCAACTAACAACGGGCAACAAACGGTCCGTTTTCCTCAACCAGTAATTGGAGGAAACTGTGTCTATATTCTACAAGACGAGCAGATGGGTGATGTGGTTTTTAATGAGATTGAAATTTTTAGGTGACTTTATGCTTACACTTTACATAGGTATCCATTTAAAAGTACGCAGTAAATAATTGATAGGCATTTGCTCGTAACAAGAAAAATATTACTTAGTAATTTAAGTTTCTATTAAGTGAAGATGCCCAAAAAACGCAAGGTAAAATGTAATGTTTCAAAACGACATGCTAGACGAATTGTTAGAGTTAAAACAATCAATGAATTAGATAACATTTTAAGCGTTGATTTCTGAAGGTTATACTAAATCTGATACAGAGGAATATAACAGTGACTGCCAAAGTCAAGACAGAATGACTGTGTCCAGTTTTGAAGATGCAACTAATAGTGTGAACGTCGAGGTGAACGATAAGAGTAGTTCTAGTTCAATATTCGGTGTCGATGAGGGAGTTCCTGCCCACAGCACAATGCTGGGTCATATACCTGAGCCCTGTGACACAATACATGGCGAAAGTAATGATTTTAAGAGTGTTCTGGCAAATTGGGCAATTGTACATAATGTTCCTCACAAAACTTGCACTGGGTTATTAAATATTTTAAGGTCATATACAATGTTTGATTTACCAAAAGATGCGAGAACTTTGTTACGAACACCTAGAAAAACTTCAGTAATTTCTATAGAAGGTGGGAGTTACTATCATTTTGGTTTGTGTCACGTTTTGGAAAAGATGATCATGGATAACTGCAGTGATGTTCAAAATATCGATCTGCTGCTAAATATTGATGGTCTTCCATTAACAAAGTCCTCACAATCTTCTTTATGGCCAATACTCTGCTCAAACACAATTAATAAGAAAGTGCATATGGTGGCTGCGTATTTTGGACATAAAAAACCTGAAAACAGTTCTGAATTTTTGCAGGTTGTAACAAATGAATTGACTGATTTGTGTAGTAATGGTTACGATGCAAATGGAAAAAACATTTGTGTTAATTTGCATGCTTTAATATGTGATGCTCCGGCGAAGGCTTTTGTTTTGTCTGTGAAGTCTCATACGGGATTTTACAGTTGTACTAAGTGTACTATTGAGGGTCACTATAAAAGTGGAAGAGTGTGTTTTCCTACTGATATGAATGCTCGTTTAAGGACAGATGAAGAGTTTAAAGATAATGCTTATGAGGATTTTCAACTTGGAAACTGCCTCTTAAACGCTGTGCCCCGTTTTGGACCAGTTACAAATGTGCCACTTGATTATATGCATCTTGTGTGTTTGGGTGTTGTCAAGAAATTGATTTCTCTGTGGTTGCAAGGCCCACTTTCAGTTAGAATATCAGCACGTCATGTTAATCTAATTTCAAATTTTTTGATTTCTTTGAAAAATACTGCACCTATTGAGGTGGTTAGAAAACCACGTCCTTTGAAAGAGTTTAAACAGTGGAAAGCTACCGAATTTAGAAATTTTCTTTTATACACAGGTGTGGTAGTGTTAAAAAATTTTGTCAAAAAACACATTTATCATCATTTTATTTCATTGAGTCTGGCTATTAGGATACTTGCAAGTCCAGTTTTGTGTCAGGATATCAATTATGTAAGTTATGCAGAAGCTTTACTTAACCATTTTGTTACTTCTTTTGCCATTATTTATGGTGAACAATATGTTTCGCATAACGTGCACAGTTTACTACATCTGTGCTCCGATGTTAGAAAATTTGGACCACTTGACGCATTCAGCGCATTTCGTTTTGAAAATCACATGTCGTCCATAAAGAAACTTCTTCGGAAAAGTGACAAGCCATTACAACAATTAGCTAGAAGATATTCCGAAATTGGGAATATTGAACTCCATTCCAATAATGATTTTAAAATTCGCTTAGCTTTTGAACATTTCCATGGTCCATTAGATGAGAAACGCAATGTCCACTCCCAATATCAGGTCATGTTTTCTGAGTCATTCAGCATAAGATGTAACAGAATGTGTGACAGTTGCTATCTTTTAACTAGTGGGGTTGTTATCATTATTGAAAACATAGTAAAGGGAAATGATAATGAGTTATATGTTATTGGAAAAGCCCTAAATGAGATTGGAAGTTTTTTTAATATACCATGTAGTTCTTTACAGTATCAAATTAAGGTAGTGGGTAACTTAAATATTGGGTCACATTCGCGCTGGCATATCAGTGACATTAAATGTAAATTGTGGGCCATTCCCTATAGGGACACTTACATTGCATTTCCATTAATTCATACAAACCAATAATTTCTTTACATTGGCTTTGGAGTCATATTACTGTAATTTAATTTAAAGGACACAATTTTTTAACTATCTTGTATTTAACTTGCAAAATGCTTACCTATTATTACTGCAGATATTTTAAATAACACCTACATGTGTATGCCAGTAACAACTAACAACACTGGAAAATGAAGAAATATTCGGTAGTGGAATTTGGTGATGGACTGGCTTTAGTGGCAACAATGTGGCTTGATAGGAACAATAACACTTGCATTTACCCAACTCACTTGCCTCAGAACCGGATAAATAAAGCTGTTGAAGAACAGTTACTGCCATCAGGAGAGGAAACCTGGCAGGAATACCCTGTAATTCGAATATTTGGGACATCAGGTTAATTTGACTAAGTTTAATGAATATATACTTAGGGTTTTTTAGAGAGTTACGAAAGAGGAATTAGAAAACTACGTTTAGCAGAGACTACGTCAAATATTGAAGATACTGATGATACAACCAATATTGAAGCAAATAACAGGGCAAAAAAAAGACGGCGTGAAATGGCAAAAAGGAAATACTCTTCAGATGATCACACTGAAACCGATGAAACAGAGTCCTTGGAACATTTACCATCGTTTCCTGATCCACCATCATTGCGCAGAGACCTTCATATGAAAAAACTTCAGGAAAAACCAAGTTCTTCTAGTTCCACACCTCGTTCCACACCTACTCTCATACATAGAAATTCGCCCATCTCGCAATCGTTTCTAAACGAAACACCACAGATGAGGGCGACTCTTAAAAAATCCACTTCCACTGCTAGCCCAAGTACAATGACCACATCAGAAATTGCTTCAGAAAATGGTAATTTTTATTTCCCATTTGTTTCATATTAACTATTAACTTTTTTTTTTAGAATTCAGACGACTTGTTCTTTCAAAATTGAACAACATAATTCAGAAAATCGGGCAAATTGAAGAAAGGCTCACTTCAATAGAACAGTGGAAAATTCATGCAACAGAAGATGGTTCAGTTAGTGAAGAAGAGGACACCGAACTCCCACTGCAGAATCTAACGGATTTAAACCATTTTGAGCAAAAATTAAAAGATCTTTTGTTTTTCAAAAAAATGGTAAAATTTGAATAACCACATGTACCTATTTATTTTGATCTTGATATTTTACAGATAAATATGCTGAAACGGTGTGGTGGCGGTTCCGATGTAAATTCTATAACAACAAGAATTTTAAGGCAAATTTTGTCTAACTCACTCGCCCAACAGTTTAGCTGGGCTGGTTTCAAAGGAAAGTCAAGCTTCAAAGATCTTAGAATGGCCAAACTTTTGATAAGTAAGTGTACATCTCAGTGTGCATGGTCTTAATTTTTTTGCTTTTAATAAAATATTCAATCTTTAGGGGTGTAATTGTACTAAATGGTTTTTTTAATGTTTACAAAGTTACAAATCAATTCTATGTGGAAAAACCTGGTTGCTATGAATTACCTGCTTAAATCCCCTTATATATATGTAATGCGTGATATCAACTTAATGCATGCCCCAATTTGCATATTTACAAATTCATTTTCTGTTCTTAATTTGTTTGTAGTACATCGGTGGAATATTAAAACTTCTTTTATTTTCAGAAACAGTACGAACAATGAAAAACGATGTGACGGATGACCTCATTGTAGAAGCCGGAAGTAAATGGTTGGCACAAGCAAAAGTTAGGGCCTGCCGTGAGGAGATGCGAATTAAAAGAAAATCAAATAATGAATTGGACTGTAGTAATGATAGTTAAATTAAAAAAAATTTTGAATTATTTTTGTGCCCTCAATTTTAAAACCAAATAATATTGGTGAAATATCTCCTAGCAATATTTCAGAAATCAAAAGTTTAAATATGTATGTAACATTATAAGGTAATGTTAAATGGCGGACATTTGAATATTTCCATAATATTTTCAAAATATTGTAAAAATATTTCCCAACATAACAAAAATGTTGCAAATATTGCAAAAAACATTTCAATAATATTTCTGAAATGTTATGGTGCTGTGTGGGTAATATGACAGACAGATCTTTATTTGTTTTAAGAAGTGATTTTGGTTGCATAAAATTAGGAGCCCATCAGAAGAGATTTTATCATTTAAAAGTAGACATATGGCAAATAATACACATAAATAATAAATAATAAATGACGCACCCTTCCATACTACTACCGCGCAAGCTTAGAATGCAGGGCACTATAAAGTACCATGTGCAATTTGAAATCAACACACACCCCTGATCGGCCAGCTAGCTCCGTTAGCCAAATAGTTCACAGCGTAGAGAGATATGCTCTTACTCAGGGTAGTAGGTAAGTGAATTAAAAACTTTGACAACAAATTATTATAAAAGATTCCGAGTAAATCACCGCCACTAATACTTACTGGTGCTTCGATTCAAGTCTTTCGGGAGCCACCAAATTCCGATATCAATTTAATCTGCAGCCACCAGAATTAGGAAAGGTAGATTCAGTATAAAAAGAGTCAACAATTGACCCACAAGGAAAATTATTGTTTATTAGTATGCAAAGTAGTAGTATGCAAAATACAAATTGTGAAGACGTTTCCCAAAAATGGAGCCCGAAGTTTTTAAGAATTGGCTTAGAATATAATGTGGAAGAAATTTACACAAAAGTTTTTGGTTTGTGAACATCATTTTTCTGCGCTTTAGAACCAGGAACACGAAGAGGTTTAAAGCGTGTGGCAGTTCGCACGTTATATTTAGCAGGTAACACTAATTGAATTGTAAAAATTGCTACATATTTTGTTTTTAGAACGATTTCGAGAGCATCATAAATAAAATAAATAAATTAAATTAAATATAACCCCTTGATTAGATTAATTGGAGTTGTTACTCATAAAACAAGTGCTCTATACTCTTTGAAGGCCGTGACTGCTGAGGTGCATCCGCATTAAACTGAATTTATCTGGATCCCTAACAAACAAAATTAAACTTCACTGGCTGGATTCATTTACCTTTTAGATTTCATCTAGTCAAATCCAATGTTACTGTTACAGATCCGGAGTCATTTTTACATTAAATTACAGCTTCCATTCTAAGTTTGTTGTTCTATGAGTTAACATAAAAAAAGCCAAACAAACTAAATGTCCTCTAAAGACAAGAAGACAAATTAAATCGGAGAGGCAAACACAAAAATGCAAAAGTAACTAGAAATTGATCGCATTCAATGACCCGAGAAAATTTAGAAAATATACAGGTGGAAATTGAAATATGGACAGAAATGTTAATACTATTTTAAAACTGTTACACTCTGAAGAAGCAAAATTTCGGCACTTTGAGAAAATCCTGGATTAGAATACATTTGTAATGTTAGGATTATAGGAGGATTTGCCCCGAAAAATTCACCCCGTAAAATATATCGCACTTTAATGGCTTTAGGAAGTTATTGGCCTGGAGAGTATGAAAAGCTGGGGTTTACGCGCCCAAAATAGCTAAGTGAGAAAGAATTACGCCGAATGATCTCACTTAGAGGCAATGAGAAACGCTTAATTTGCAAACTAAAATTATGTTGGCGTTTGATGAATGGTGGTGGACATGGGTGGTGGAGAGCGTAATAACTGAACCAATCGGGTTCATTTTAAAAATGACAGATTTCATTAATAAACTCCATTTTGGGGGAGTGAAATAATTAGAAAAGCAAGTGGGGATGCGTCAGGGAGAAAGAAAGTAGGAGGATTCTGCCTAGTTAATTCGGCGGCCCCCATACTTGTATCGTTGGACCAATGTTGATTGGTTGCTTAACTGTTATATTGTTGCTAAATGTGATATTTTTGGGCCCAGATTTATTAATTGGTTATATATATTTGTTGTTTGTGCAACGAAATGTTACTTGTTGGTTCTGGCTGTAAATAAACAAGGACGAGTCAGCTGTATGCTTGAGTTTTTATTGACAATATTTGTGAAAGTGTGGTCGCTTTTGGAGAGTATGGAGGTATGTACATACCACCGTAAGTCGGACGTACGGTGGTATTTACAGTACTATCAGACAGCAACTCGCGCAAGAAATCTTGCAAGAGTTATCCCGCCTTTAGGTAGCGCTCATGAAGCGCTTCGTCTGGTGAACGCACCCAGTGACAGCCCCAGAAGTCAAATGCAGCTGTAACACGGATGAGAGTAATCCTACGCTATGGGTGAACAATAGGACCTGGAGGAACCTACGCTATGGGCGAACCAACGAGCTGACAGTGACATACTCCCACCAAAGAAATGTCGCGCCACTCGGTACCAGTCAAGTGAACATCCCCACCGTAGAAACAAGGTATAAAAAACCGTGCATCACAAATTGGTCATTGGACAACCTTTGATATATCATTGATATCCTTTAAGGTTCATTTATCCTTGGCAAGACAGAAAAATAAACAATACTATTGTATAGATGGGGGTCAGACCGTGCAGTAGGCGGGGCTGCGTCACACCTGGCCACCCTCTGACTACGGGCCAGAGGATGAGACGCGAGAAAAAGTTCTTATCGGCATCAGCGATTTGCATCGGATTTGTCTCCGACTTAATTTTCATACTTTTCGATATACAAAATTTGAATCAATCTCAAACATCAATAATTGAGATGTAATAAGACTGCTAGAACGCCGGAATGCTCTTCTGGTGGGCATCAAGCATGCCGACTTGCCCTATGGTCGCAATTTTGGGCCCATATGAAAGTTTTTGAAATTTCTGAATTATTTTCCACAACTATCATGACCGAAAGGTATCGCTTTCAACGCTCATTATGTAATACGCTGTTTTTTTACATTATTTAGATATAAATCGGAGAAATTGGGGGAATTATATTGGTATTGGTAATACAAGCATTGGTCTTAGACTTAAGGATAACATGTAGAGAATTGGAAGTAGTAAAATCGTAAAATGGGTAGGTATCATTCACCGGGGGCGGATAGATTAATTGCGAATTCTGAACCCTAAAAGAGCTTTCAATCCCTGTCTACCTGAGAGTAATAAATAAATGTTAAAAGTTCAAAAGCCCACAAGAAGAGTGATTAGCAGCAATTTATTATTGTCGCCACAGTAAACAAAAAGGAATCTCAAAACGGAAATTCTTAAAATTCTCATCGCACTTGAGACGGTCACTCATTTCAATTTGAAAATATGTAAACTAAACAAATACTGCGCGTGTGGTACTTTTTAAACCAATATACGGTTTTATTATTTTTATTTCGGTCCATAACATGATCCATGTATTAAGTATACAATAAAACAATAAAAAAAAAAAGGTCAACGGTACTGTCAAAATACAAATTAATTTAGTTTCGATACAATCTGATTAAGGATGACCGCGCAATTTCAGGTGTTGCGATAGTTACTGTTAAAGTGTGCGAAATTCCTCGAGACTTTCGTACCAGAAGAAGCGGCAAAATGTCTGAGATTATCACAGATGCTTGTTAGTTTTATAATGCAATAACATTCTAATGACAGTCTCGTCATAAAGTCCAAAATGATTTGTGTTTTAAGAGCCATGCGGATCCTCTGCTTTGAAAAATTGTGTAGATAGTAAAGTGATTCTCGTCCCTCCCACTCATTATCCATTTCAGACTAATAAGGTAACTACACTCGCGTGATAAAACAAGTTGGGTGTAGTAAAACTGTAAAGTACGTTTTGATTAATTGGTTTTCACTTGAGGAAACTATCAATTTATGTTACCGCGTTAAAGCGGAGACGGACAATAAACGGGGCGAGTTTGCGTTGGAAGAAGGAAAGAAAGTGAAGCTGGTCATCCAATTTTCGGATAGTCTCAAAGGTAATAGTAAAAACAGCTTTATGGGTGATTTTCACCCACGTACTTCCAAGAGGAAAGAAGAACACTATTACAACGCCTCTTTTCTTATTATAAAATCGATGAGAGGTCATGTCATCGACATTCACTCATAATTTACATCAACGTTTAGGCGGGGGTGGTTTTCCCTCCGGCGAAAATGACAGGACACTGACGGAACGTCACCTCTAAAATAGCCTACGCTTTAATTTTTAACACCTATTTTTGTACACCTCGGTCGACATACTCCTTTGGCTGCCTGGTTATCTCAACCTACGTTTACCAAGAGTTGCAGAAACAGAATTTGATTATTTACGAGATATTATTAATGGATGATATTATTCACTTTTTGAAAGATCTGCAGGAGTAATTCCAGTAGCGTAACATGGCGGAGGTCAAGGGCATCGATACCGTGCGTCAAAAATTGTACTTTTATAAATGTTATAGACTAGTTTTGTGGAACCGAACTGAAAGTATATACAGGGTACCTATATCAATTAAATATGTCATAAAATGATGGATGGGGCCAAAACATTTTTGCTATTAAACACAGGGTTCAAAATGTTTCGTTTAGTAGCTGCGTAAGTTCTGTTATTAAACTAATTCCCAACTAGAAAGAAGCCTTTTCGTCTCTTGGTTTTAGGGTTAATTTAATATATGAGACTTTTTGTTAGAGCGATCTAACATGATCTCCTATTCTAGCGGCGGATGAGCACGTCCACTCCCCAATAACCCTATTTCTGGGCACAGGGCTAGCTTGTAGTTTCATGTTTTTGTATGCGCGCTCGTCTCATCGTTAGCGAATTTCCCAAAAAGAAAATGAACACTATTGTCCGCACTTTGTCCGTCTGCCTGTCCGTCTATACCAGTACTAGTCATCCAATTTAAGCTTTTTCGTTGCGGTTTCTTTCTTATACTGTGTAGCATAGCCCTGAGAACAGAACGACAAAGGTTTTATGGATTATTATTATCTTTTGGATTCGATTCTTATCAATAAATACAATACAAAATCTGTTTCATGCAAATAATTTTCATGGGTCGATTCCTTTAGGAATATTAAAATTCCTCCAACTAAAATTTCTTACGCAAATTCTTAAAAATAACCGACCGAAGTTAAACTGTGTACTAATACTCTGCTAAATTTCGCTCAATAAATGCACGTTTTGGTTCTTGAATTTCGACCGCGAAATAAAATCTCTTGTGCACAAAATCGTACGCGCCTGCTTTTATAACTTCGCTAAGAATTCAGTTTCACGCACTTAAAATCGTACGCGATGGTTCGCGAAAATCAAATTTTCAACGATAAAGAAAATTAACGTACAAACAGTACACGCGGTCTTCGAAACCAATTTTTAACGCACCCAAATGGTACGTTCCGACTCGCGAAATTAAGCAAGAATCGCCTGCTCTCCCACTTCTTTCACTATTTCAATCTTGCCCACGAGAAAAACCGAAAAGAGCCTTCTTTTTCTTCTATTTTAGAGTATTTTAAATATACAGACTGGTCCAAATTGACCACTTTCTTATGGAAACACCCTTTATTTTAGGAGATAGAAAAAATGGACCTAGGTGCCAGGAGCTCAATTTTAAAGAGAAAATCACTGGCGAAACAACATTCAAGTATCTTTAATCGTTTGGCGTTTGGGGGCTTTTCTCGAATTTAGTCGATTTCTTTAACTTTCATTAAAGATAACTGAGTTTGGAAAAATCTTTCCTAGAGGACTTCATTTTTTCATAAGGAGTGTAAAATTTCCTCGAAAATTTCCTAAATTTTGATGTATCACTATTTATATTAAATATTATTTCTACTATTGCATTTTATACATTAAAATATTTTTATTGCAGACATCTAAGTTTCCATAGCGAACAAAAGATGGCAGAATTGTTTAAAACGACAATTTTTGATTATCTGCATTATTTATTTATATATTATATTATATTATTTATTTGTTTTTATTCACATGAGTTTTCACGTCCTTTGTTTTTTGTGTGATATTTGAAATTAAAAATATTTGGAACGAATAACAGTTTTGAAATAACCAAGAAATTGTCATTTTAAACAAACCTACCATCTTTTGTTCGCCATGGAAACCTAGCTGTCTGCAGCCAAAATATTTGAATGTATAAAAAGCAATATTTCAAATAATATTTAATATAAATATAACAAGTCAATCAAAATTCAGGAAATTTTACGGTCTTTTCAAAAACTCCGAAACATATAGGGTGATCTATATGAAAAAATGTAATTTAGGGTCGTATATGAAGAACCAAATACCCTGTATAAAAACTGTGAATCGCGATGCATTCTACATAGAAAAGTTCATCATGGTGGAATACTGGATATTATTTATTATACCTTTCTGATCTAATTGGTAAATAAAACCTTACTTCTCTTACCACTCTTGAAACTTTTGCATTATAGTCGACCTAACATTCAAACTAAGGTAGACTTTATAATCCACAGAGATTTTTTGAAAGTACGATTGTGTGAAACGAAGACGGAATGAATTCTGATAAGAGATGGACGATCAAAAAGTGAAACTAGAACCGACAAAACCTGCGAAAGTGGATCACCTGAGAATCCTACCCTATTTCTATTAAACGGAAAAAATCTGCACAATCTGATAAATAATGTAGGGATTGTTGTTTACCTACCCTTATATATGGATCTCATTATAGGTTTGCTATTTTTGCGATAAAAAAAGAGGAATTTGGAATTTTTGTTTACATGTGAAATTGAACTTCCAAAGGCGACTCCTTTTTTGATCGCCCTTTGCCGATCGCGTGACTTGGCTAACTAGCAATGATAAACTTGTGTCTCATTCTCATATTTGCTAAACTAAGGGTAGGGGAGTATGTACACTGGTTGTTGGGCTTCATCCGATTTAGCCGGGGGTCACTGTCAAGTTGGTCTCTAATTTTTTCGAGGACCATATGTCGTAAACTAAGGAGTGAGTGAGTGAGTACCCATTGATTGGTAGTCCAAGATAATTATTTTTGAGTCTCATAGAATTGAACCGGGGACAACGGATAAATTAACCCCCCGATTCTAGCCAGGCACAATGAAAAGTAAAGGCGGTGCATGGGAGTAGATTGAAAGTAGGTACTCTATGGCTGTTGTGCTAATTAGAAATGAACCGTATTGACGTATGCGACAGGGGAGTTGGCCGAAAGATTGGTTATTGAATTTGGAGGAAAAGAAGGGTGTACTCTGTCTTTACTCCAGCAATCCTCGCACGTTGTCCTTATATTTTTTATCGTCTATATTTGATTTACTTTTCAATATCCTATTTGTTTTTGATATGGTTCAATAGCAGCAAATTTTACGGTCAACTTTTCTGAATGTTCGTATAACTTTTGTTCAAACCGAGGTTCAAACTGTAAACGCGTGCCGTACCCCTAACATGGCTAAAAATACTGGCAAAATGTATGTAACAATCCATTCTTCTAAATGAAGGTCTACAAATCATTGCGCCATACGCGTCCGCTATTATTTCTCTAAACCAGCTGTAAACGTTCCCTTACGTCAAACTATAGTTATTAACACCTGAATTTTTGCTGCACATTATTCCTTCATTTGCATCTGCGCTCATTTACCGTGGCGAGGTCAGTAAAAAATCCCAGCCGGCGGCGACGCACGTCCTAAAAATAAGGGCCGCAAAAGTGATTGATTATATAATAATCACTTTTCATCTCAATTCCTTTTTTATGTATTATGTATAGCCATTTTTACCAGATGAAGCCTTACGCAGTGCGCGTAAACGCTTAAAGGCGAATTCTGATTGAACCAGGTGCTGAGCCGCACGTGGATAGGATCGTATCGCTTTATTTGTATGAGAAAATACCGATATTTATTACAGTCTACAATCCCCAGTAGGTAATAATTCAATAGATGTAGAGCAACCTGAAGGGATAGCGAAACGTACAATTATTATACGCGTTGTTTGTCGAGATAAAAATAACTACTTTTGTAAACTAGGTACACTTCTTCGTTTAATGGTCCGGTCGCAATAGAAGAATAAGTAATAAAAAAAACTACATCGCCGTATAACCGACGCAGGTGTCATAAAAAGACCTGGAAACCTCACATTCAAAATATTTTGATAAATTCCCACGTTTTGTGTAGACCATGTGTTACATAACTGGCCAGTGCAGGTACAATAACGTCTTTTAACTGTAACTACCTCTTATATTGCGTTAATATAATTTGACCTTGGGTTTATTACCATTCGTCGGTAATAAAAAGGTAATTAGGTGATTATATAAAATTCCATTTTTTTCAAAGAAATTAGCAGACTGCTATAAGGCAGAGGATTGGTCTGCTAAGCGTGATGCCCTCCGGTGCTCATATGGAACACAACACGGGCGGTCAAGCGCGATAGCACTCGTACGTAACATTTGAAAATAAGTATTCATAAATAAGACAAATTAGAAAATGGTTACTGTTTATTTTAACTTTCCCTGATTGGCATCAACGAGTACATGTTGCAATTATATTACATTACTTCGTACATTAAGTGGGTGCCTATTTTTAATTTGTTGTATTAATTACTTATCACTTGTATTGAGTTACCCATTGAAAGTCATACTCATAATAAGTAACGAACCATCATCCATTCACCATAATTTTAACATTTAGCAATTTGTGTTACGGTCGTTTGGTTTGCAGTTTTTTCAAATACGTTACGTTCAAACTGCTGTCAAACGCGATTTATGAGAATTGCCATTCATTGAGAGCTTTCTGTGATCGATTACTAGACAACTTAGTATTTGTACATAATAATGAAAGAGGGAAAGTTACGTATGACCTTCCATGGGGGTTATTTCAATTCTGTAACACTGTGATGGTATATTTGCTTTACCGTAACCTCTACCCTCGTATTTTACTGTATTAACCAAACATTAGTTATTGTAGGTACTTAGACTTCAGTGTAGTACGGTAATCAATCCGTATTTCACAATTACCGTTTCCCCTAATCCTAAGTTGACACTATTGACCTTTAAACAAACTTAATAGTTTAATTACTGGTATACGGACTCATATCATATAATATGCTTTTACTGCTATTCCTGCGAGATGGAAACGGACTACAGATCCAGAAACTGAGCTCTCATTTAAAGTTAATCTAGTATAAGCAGAGCATTATGTCATGTTGGAAAGACTGGAATCCTTGTGTTTATAAATAAAACTAAAACAACACACCACAACGAAATCTTAATAAAGTTAATGCCTTTCGAAAGCAAAGAGATGCAGGTTAATAAAAAATGATGAAGGAGGTCCATTAGGCCAATACAAACTTTTACTTGTAATTAGTATAAATAATATTGTGTAAACTACGTCACGCAGGCGTTATTTTGGTTTCAGCACCTTCAATATCTCAGGTTTTTATTTAATCTGGTGGGTTTCTGCGGATAAACACAAAGTTTTGTTTGAATATGTATTTGTTTTTTTCTTTTAGAAATTTTCGTTTTAATTTTATCGCTTAAATTTAGATAAGCTGCTAAAAGTAAGAACCATCTGGTCGAATTTTGCGTAATTTATAAAAGGTTTTATCTTGTCGTTAACAATGAGAAGTATTACTGTTAGGCGAAATTTATTTAATGCACATGTGGTTCTGACAAAATTATGAAATTATAAGGTTCACTCAATTATACATTACCTACCAGCAAATACGGAACAGGAATAAAATTTTGCCGTAGGTACGTTTGACGCAATTTATAAGTAACCATTAGGTACCTACTGAATGAAACGCTTGTTGCAGGTGCAAATTACTGTACTATTAAACCACACTCTACTTCAAAAGACAAATTAAAAAATAAAGAATTTAAAAATAGCGTCCATAATGCTCTTGGATTACGTTATGCACTCTAGCATTTTGTTTAACTGGATGATTTGTTGACTGCAACATTTCAAAAAATTTTGTGTGGTAATTATGGGCTGGTAACTATTGAGAATAATGTCAATAACAATATTTTGCGATTGCGATTAAATATTTTGTATTATTTGCTTCTTTGCTATGATAATTCGATTTGCATTGTTTACCGATGCACCAGTCGAAGTTAAAATTCCATCATTTACTGTAGTTTGGACAAAGTGTAATACGTTTCTAATAATTTGAAATTTAAGTATCGTTTTGCAATTTCTTAATTTGGCTCCAAATTTCTATTTCCATTTCACTTGCGCATTTTCCATTGTTACAAATATTTCCATATTTATGAATTTTTAAATGGTTCTTTGTTATTATTGCTATTTTGAACAGAAAAGCTCATGTACGATGTTTAAGGATAGGTAATTCCGCAAGTGTTACATTCCGCATATAGGACAGTTCAAAATTAGACTAGAATCCTTTGGTACTGTCTCTAAGATGTCAAAATGGAACCTTGTGGTACTCCACATGAAATAGGTCACGGGTTCCTAAAGTTTCAATATTGCAAGAGACAATTTATTTATTTTGTATATTTATTACCTTTATTTTTAAGTAGACAGGGTTTCGGGCAAGGTTTATTTACAAACACCCATATCCGAACTTGAATTCCAATCAGGGACGACAGTCAAGGATTTATTCCACTGCGCCACACTGGCCGGAATTTGTGATCTATGGCTTAACAATGATATTAATAATAATCTATCGTACAATATCTAGCTTGTCCAATAGTATTGTGTTGGAGAGATCACAGAACATCACCAGTGATGGCAAAAAAGTACAAATTTTGCTAAATTTTACATTGCAGAGCAGATAAACTGAATAATCATATATAATACCATAAGTAGTCGAAGTATTGTCGAATATTTTTGAGATGCTGTCACGAATGCTAGTTACGCTGATTAATACCACGAGCGCTTGCG
>NW_022170249.1:7887969-7986559 GCF_008802855.1 Photinus pyralis
TGAATGAAAAACCTGAACACATTTTCAGCAATTTGGCAAATTTTTAATGCATCGCTTGATATGTGCAACTATCCTCCATGATTTTTTCTAGTTAAAAGCTTTGAATGACTCTCTGATGCGAATATCGCATCTGCACATAGGAACATTTAACAGACTTAACTATTTTTCTTGTAAAAAACCTTATATACTTAGTTATAATAGGCAAATAAGTATTGCCGTTACCTAGCTGGTAAAGGATGTCGAATAATAGTTCTACGGTATTTTAAGTGAATCGGAAAGTCGAAAACGCTCGGGATTGCATATTGTTTAACACCTTGATCGGTACCTTTCTTAGAAAATCGGCTTCATTCCCCGCAGATGCATTATGGTAGGAGTAAATTTTTCTCTTCGAATGGCTCTGATCCATTGGCCCTTTAAACTTTTATCCGTTGGAAATCTGCATATTATTTAAAATTTTATCTACAGAGTACATAATAATAATAATAATAATATTTATTCATGTGCTGTGATGCCACTTACAATCGTCAATATACATCGTGTATAAATACAAGTAATATATTATTCTAAATAGCGTAAGTCATAATTAACTCATCGTACGAATAAAAAGCTTTACCAATAAGGAAAGTTTTTATCTTATTTGTAAATAAATTATATGGTAGTGACTTTACATTAAGGGGAATGAAATTATACATTTGTTTAATAACAATATCAGTACTGTTCTGAGTTTTAACTAGACGACAAAAGGACAAAAGGACGTGATCTTTATTACGAGTATCATACTGATGAATATCACAGTGCTTAATAAAGCGAACTTCATTACGTTTTGCATGACATAAACAATTATAAATAAATAAACAAGGCAGTGTTAAAATTTTATGTTGTATAAAAACATGTCGACAGTCATACATATTGATACGCACGAGTTAACCTACGTTTATTGGTTTATTCTCAACAGAAAATTATCTGTTTACTAATTCGATCTAATCACGAGAATGATTAATGAACGGAACATCTAAAATAACAGCTTATTTCATTATATTGCACATCATCTCTGCGATTTTTGCCCCGCGGTGCATTGTGTGTTGCATACTGTGTCGACAACACCTTAGATACGTTAAGCGCAGTCTAGTTACAGCAAGTCTCTGGTATAATAGCAGTTAATGTAATAAAAGTGTAATGCGTTAATGTAATTCTTCCACGATTTAATAAACGTTAAAAATGACGTATAGGTAATATGTGTTTCTAATTATACCATAATAGCAGTAAGTAGTTCTCTACACGTTTTACATAATTCATGTCCCTTCCTCTTTCGAGTGGTAAGGCGGTCGATGCTAGTCACGGGCCGATACAGAAAAGGCGTTCGAAGTTAATTGGCGATCGCTAACAAAGAGGCGGTCTATGGAAGATGCGAGAGATGTCCTTTCCCCTAAAATTGTATTGTATAATGGTGATATATCTGCCTATATCCCCTGACAACTTTGGATAAACGCTGAAATCCTTGGATATTCTCGGACCTCTACTACTGCCGAGTGTACACTGAATATCTACTGTGATTTCCCCTCACTAACTGGTTTGAAACATTTAAAAAGGTCGATTGGTGGGTGCAGCGCGGCATCGCGTCGCGTTAAAAGTAAATCAACGTATATAATATACTATTTCGTCTGTGGACTGTGGACTTATTTAGGAGAAAGTACGGGTCCACATTATCGAACCGAGCTACAACCTGAACTTTAAACTGAGCCACAAGCCGAGCATCGTCACGTAAGAAAATTGAAGACTAAACAACACATGCGCGGGATATAGGGATACGCACTTGCACATGCGGGGATCGGCTCACAATGCCGTCTAATCAACCTCAAACCGAGCCACGTAACATTCTTTGATGTTTCGACAGAATACCACCAATGGACGGATCTCTTCGAGCTTACTCGCAGTGCACGCGATGGAGTTCTACTCACGGTTCAGTTCGATAGTATGGTCCTGGCTCGACCGATGCACATGCTCGCGGCGTGGTTTGGCTTGTGGTTCAGTTTGATAATGGGGATCCCGCTTTAGATAATGGAAATCCTTCAGCTGGGTTCAATGTATTATTAAGATTGTGAATTGCTAACAGGGGGATTATTATTATTATTGTAATGAAACACTTCTAGTTTTATATGAGTTTTATATGTCTGTTATTGTCCGGGCTGCATGCAAGCACATAGCTTATAAGCAGTGAATGCAGTACTTTTTAGGTCCCACAAGCCAGCAGAGCCATTTTAGAAAAATGAAGGACGAAATACATCATAATTATAGGCTGATTATAGGCCCTTTTTGGACACTTGAACAAATTTTCAGGTGGCATCTTTTAAAGAAAAAAACTATGGCTCTGCTGGCTAAAGACGAAGCTAGCTGACCACTTGTGAGATTTGCTTCGAAGACGAAAAATTCAGATCACAAAATTATAGGCTATTTATAGGCTTTTTTTAGACACTACAACAAATTTTCAGGCGGAATCCTTTAAACAAGAAGAACTATCATCCAGATCAGTTTGATTTTGCCCCTCTCGGAGATGTAGTGGATAAATAAAAATTATTTATTTATTGGCTATTTATTCTCCCTCTCTTGTTCTGGGCCCTCAACGGGCTTTCGCCCAGTTAACATATTTATTTAAACTCTAACTTATATTTCAAAAATCCGATACAACTGAATACCAAACGATCCTCGAGATCTTCACACATACATCATTTTTACAATACACCCTAAGGGGTTGATTCTGTCCCACCTTTTGAAATGGCATTAGTTTTACTTTTATTTGAGGTGCCTGCATACAACATTTCATTTAAATACCTTTCCATATAAAAGAAAACCGACTACGCATGCGCAAAACAAATTTTTTGATTTGGCATTAGTTTCACTTTTATTCGAGGTGCCTAGATACAGAATTTCATTTAACTATATTAACAAATAAAAAATTAGGATTGCGCGAATACAAAAGTTGTTATGCGCATGCGCAGTATTTGTTTGCATCTGCATAGTTGCCCGAAGTTTAAGGAATATTTACTAATACAGAAAACCGGACATTCATATGTTCTTTGTAACAAGAGTTAGAAACCCTATTTGGAGGTTTGCGCAGTTTTTGGTCTGTAACTTTTTGGCCCGTTGGTCTACGTAGCCGAAAAACAATTGCGAACTTTGTTATATCCTGAAGAACATGTGTATATCAATTTTTAAAGCGATCGGACGTTTCTACACAAAGTTATCGTACACACTGACAGACAGACGGACAGACTTCTTCATATGTACAGACAGGCAGCAATACAAAATTATAAACGATCTCGAGGTTCGTTAATAATATAATGAGACGAATAATTTAAATTTTTTTGTACTTCTTTCCAATTCAGGAATATCGCTTCAACTTTTCTTCTCCTATAATAATATAAGAAAAGCTGCATAGACAACTAAGACACTTTTAAAACCTGAAACACAACAACTTGCTATATATTTGATTTATTAGTAAAAGAAAATTCAAATTTCAAATACCTACTTGACAGATGTCTCCAAACAGGTGGAACAATCCCTAACATTAAAGTTACTAGAATCTGGTAACTTCCGCCATTTTTGGGCAAAAAACATGCGTTCTCTCTCTAACACACGGGCCCAATGGATTGCGGTACTTTCTATATTTAGTGACTTATAATGGATCTACAGTGACTGTATACCTACTGTATAGAGGCAGTTTGGTCATACTTTGGTGTTGTTTTTTATTGGTAGGTGGGATATCCGCCATATTTTAACCAAATAAATCGGGTTGGCGGAAATTAACTTGGAATCCAAGGTGATCAAGTCACAAACAGTTGTGGCAATAATATTGTAACCATAGAAAAATGCCAAAATCTACCAATTCAATTAAACCGATCAGCTCAATGAAGAATATGGGAAAAACATGGGGGATATAGAGCATATGATCACACTGTCTTTATACAGTCACTGTTAATGGATCGATATTAATTACAAGGCAAAAATTTTGCGCATGCGCATAGCGTATCGCACATGTGATTAGCTAGCTTCTTCTTTAGCCAGCAAAATCATAGTTTTTAGCATTGCAAATGCTTATGTTTTGTATGGGTATGAATTTACCAGGTTTGCCGAGCAGAAAAAAGATAGTGGTGTCGCGTCTAGTGTTGATTGTACCCGAGATTGTACCGTACTCGACTGCAATCGGTAAGATTCAGGAAAAGTCGCGGATACTGTCGATACGGTACTTACTTAACAGTGCGCAGGGGTTTTCTTAATTCGAATTTAAAATTCTCGCACATCTCCCGTGATAGTACTTACGCCGCTTATTATTCAGAAAGTCTACGTTTAGATTATTCCGTGTGAAGGGTTATTTATGACTTTATAGGTTATGCGATTATCATTTCCAATGTATCCGATGGTTGCAAGGATTGCGAAATCTGTGAATTTTTTGTTTAAAGGATACCGCCTGAAAATTTGTTGTAGTGTCTAAAAAAAGCCTATAAATAGCCTATAATTTTGTGATCTGAATTTTTCGTCTTCGAAGCAAATCTCACAAGTGGTCTGCTAGCTTCGTCTTTAGCCAGTAGAGCCATAGTTTTTTTCTTTAAAGGATGCCGCCTGAAAATTTGTTCAAGTGTCCAAAAAGGGCCTATAATCAGCCTATAATTATGATGTATTTCGTCCTTCATTTTTCTAAAATGGCTCTGCTGGCTTGTGGGACCTGTACTTTTTCTCTCTCCAAAACTCTATGGAGATTACATCCCTCAGAAAGATGGACCTTTGGACCCTTACAGAGCTCCTTACAACTTGCGCCAAAATATTATTAACCTACACATGAGGATGGCTACATGTCGACTCTGGTAACAGGCAGTCGATACGGCAGAGCATGTCCTATGTGACAGAGAAGCTTAAGGCAATTCTTAACTTCTTCAATGATATAGCAACTCTAGAAACCAGCCAGCAAAATCCTGAGGGTGTCCATGGGCCGCACAGGTCTTAGGCATCACATATCAATAATAAATCTCGTAATAAATAATAAGTATTTTGTAAATGTATAGTGGGTGGGGTCCACTAAACTATACTTATACTAAGTATATTGAAACGCGCACTGTCGATCTCTGCCATAGAAACGTAGCGCGCCGAGAGAGATAGCGCAAAGAGGATATATAAATTCAAAACATATCAAATAGGCTGCTCTATGCATGCGCGAGAGTAAGACAGAGATCCCTTTGTGGCCCTCTCTCTCGGATGGCACTGGCGGACGGAGCACGCGTTCCAGTATTATTATTTTTAAGTGGTTGGGAAGGTAGAACAACCTTAGTTGAAACCCCCTCTTAAAAATAGGAACAAAATTAAATAAATAAATAAATACTTAACATGTACAAAAAACGAAACTATTAAAATTCGTTTTAGAGCTACCCAGCTAAGAAATTTTCCAATTTTCGGTAATGATGTGCTAACATCAGAAGTTACCGTCGACGGATAAAAGTCCGATGTTAAAAAAAAGCCGAGAAAGAAGCGTTAAATTCAAAACTTAAATAACACGAGAGTAAAACAAAGGCATAGTTATCGATAAAACAAAATTTAATTAGGAACAAGAATTGTTACAAAGAAATTAGCGAGGAAAATAGACACACACAAACATTATTGCATGGTGGCGTGAAACTGGATCGTTCCGGATTTATGTACATATACAAAAAAAAATAAATAAGAAATTATGAACAATAAGTAATATAAAAGTAAACATTACTCTTGGAATTATCATGAAACAAAAATCAAGATAAGAACTTCAACTAGGTATTTGATAATCCAAGATTATACAAACACCCCAACACAAACTAATCTACATTGTGAAACGGCAAATTGTGTCTCAATCTTGCTTCTTAGTCACACCGGAAAACAATGGTCACTTCATTATGTTTATCGGATTTCCTATTCGGGCGAAAAAAGAATCGACATATAAACCGAGACTAAAACATAAAAAATGAAACTGAATCATAGACGAGAAACCGTTGAATAAAAGTTTGCACTGAAGTTTTCGTAACCTTCAGTGCGTATGACTCTTAATTCGTGCCTTTCCTACATTCCAACAAAGCTTTACGTTTACAATGTGGAGAATAAAAGAAATGATTGTTTTTCATTCCAAAGGGATTTAGATAACATTCTTTAGTGACTCGTCTCGTCTTAGTATTTACACCACGCACATAAAACAAATAACCGGCAAGCTCGACTTGTGCAATTCAAGTTTAAAACATAATAAAAATGACGAAATTAGAGCTAGTCATAACCCAAATAAAGTTATAACAGCAAGAATTGTGTGTCACTTCATTAATTGAGAGTACTTAAACTAAGGCGAACACCTGTTACGAATTTACGCGACCAAATGGCTAATATATGATCAAGTCCAAAAATTTTAGTAATTACACAAAATTTAGAGGTTAATAAATAAATACGGGCGAGTGCGAAACGACGATACACGTGGAGATTAGTTATGTATGAAAACAAAAGGAACTGGTGATAAATTCGTACCGTCTAAAATGCCGCCAACGAATTAATTAAGATGGAAATCGTTTCATTGAATATTTTTAGCGATTGATTTTATACGGAGCGGTTCGAGTCGCGACCTTGTGCACACATAGCGACCTTGCGCATCGCTAGCTACAAATTGTGTACAAAATATAGAATTTCAAACACTCCTCCAGATTATATAATTATACACACAATGGGTTAATAAGGCTTGTGGGTTCAAAGAAGTCTGCGATGGGCACACTGGAGCTTTAAACCATGAGCTTACCTTTCAGAAGAGGAAGCTGCTGAAGCTCAACGTCCTGCGAATTACGGTACCGAGAGCTGCCTTGTGACTTTTTAGTCTTTTTCTTTAGGGATCTTTTGGCGAAAGGGTCAATCCTATCGACGAACGTGGTCGTCGACATCGTTTTCGAAAACTTTTAAGCACCAAAACACAATTATTTACACTGGGGTTGCACACTGGCGCGCACAATCACTCTGCATTTCACCAAAATCCAGAATTGTAATAACCGATGTCAAAGTACACAATTTCTCATTATCATTATTCGGCACTAACGTTTCTAATTTATAAATGACTAAAAAATAATTTATACAAGGAGTGCCTAGAGGTTCTCTTGCGAGTGCACGCCCAAACACTTAGCCGGTCAATGTTTGGTTTTTATAATTTTTAAAATCTAAACGTACGTCAAAAACAAACCTCCTTCTCCTCGTTAACGCTCCGAGAACAATTCACCTACCGGTATACAAAACGGTAATCGTTAGACGGGTAAATTAACGAACTGTCCAGTATTTTCACCCGCCATCAGCTGGTTACAACGCCACAAAATGCTCATTTTCGACAACACTGTAACTTCCAGCACTTATGTAACGCATCGTTCGCAACCGAAATACTATTATCCACGCAATTACAATATTTTCGCCCTAATTTTACGCACTTATTAATATTTTCTATGACAATTTTCGCACATGAACAGATACGATGCCATAAGTACCTAGGGCTGAAAATAGATGGGGGAGACTTGTTAATCAAACGAGCGACCGACACATGCCGCGTCCGGCGTCCGACCGTAACTCGCGCTCGTAGTCCCAATTCTAAAAACTTCGAATTAGTTTTTCGAAATTACTACGTACAAACTTCGAAGAAATATTAATTGCTTGCAGTTACCAGTCACTCAATAGACTAGCAACTATAAGTGCGCGACCAATCGAAATTCAATACCGTCGTTTTATTAACCAATCAAAAAATGTTGAATGACAACCATTTTGCTGATCGAAATATTTTGACAACCGAAAGGGAAGCACCTAACCTAAGTTTTTATTTGAAATGTAACCTCATTAAACAAAAATGAGATGCCCAGGATGGTATTGTGGCAGAACACTGTTGGAAAATGCCAGTTTAGGGGAGTGCGGGGCGTGCCCCAGGGGCTACCGAAGGAATGACAGTACCTTTATTTGCGATCCGTGCACGGACAATCCCTTGTTTTACGACTGGTTATACTTGGGATTCATGGTTCTGTTAGCGCTAGTTCTGCATTGGTTTTTTATTGACCTCGTTGTAATGCGACGAAAGTAAAGTGAGCTACGACCAAACATGCCTTACAATAATTTACTTTTAGTTTCAACAAAGAAGTCATTATGCTACACTGTTCAGCGTTTATTGAAATAGTCTTGGCGTGCGTGTTAACTCTGTTGTCAACCGAACCGTTTGGTACGCTAACGATACGTAGTTGTGCAGTCAGAAGCCTCTCCGATTGGTATACGTTACTTCATAATCCTCGTCCTAATTACGAGAAAACGGTACACTGTACACAGGAGGCGGTTTATCCGTTGTAAGTTGGCCTTAGTTATCTATGCAAATTGCTAGACCAATCTTTACTGTATAGTAAGGTAACCTACTTTCAGTGATGCCAAGTCGGAATCACACTACTTTCCCTCTTTGCTCTCCTATTTACTTCGATTTAAAAAAGTATATAGTGACGTGGAGATGCAGCTTTCAATTAAAATATTGTAGATTTGTAGAGTACTTTATTAACACTATGTATATCACATGATGATACCTACACAGCACTGGCAAAATTGTGCACCCATGGCATCTCTTGCTTTTACGATTAGCTTATTTTTATCTTCGCAGCCTCTGTGTCAATAATAACAAGAAGCCCATAATGCTAGAAATAACGACAGCACAAATTCTAGGTCAAAATTGGGTTAAAACGGGACTCACCGTACAATCAAAGCTGTTGTTTTGAACAGACCAGGTTAGAAAAAGCATCCAAAAATAATTCATTTTGAAGAATCTTTCAATTAATAGATATTTATTTATTATTTAATTTCAACAGTAATAATGCCTATTACAGGAATTATCAAAGTAAAATTACACACATAATATAAAGTATATGCATTTTGGTACCAAATATAGATATTTTAAGAAATTAATAAATAAAAAATGCAATCAATAAGTGAGTTGTATACATGCAGATTGGGCCCACTGAAAAATGTAATAACAAATAATAGACCGCCTAAAGCGGATCTAGAAAAGCGGCTGAACTGTGTGCCAGTTGCCATGTTTGCAGACAGATAGACACCATTGACTCCCGTAAAAAACTTCTCTGCTGCATAACAAGCATTTAATTGCCCAACAGACCATAGTATTCAATTATAGGACAATATACAATAAGTAAATTATTTATACGTGGATAGTATTAGAGTATATAAAACAAATATAAGTACTAGTATACAAACAAACACACAAGGCCTTATGAAATACTGTACAGGGTGGTCGAAATTGAACACTTTCTTATGGAAACATCCTTTATTTTAAGAGATGGGAAAAAATGGACCTAGGTGTCTGGAGCCCAATTTTAATTAGAAAATCACTGGTGCAAACAGAATTCAGCCATCACTAATCGTTGGCCGCTAGAGGGCGTATCTACAATTTAGTTGATTTCCTTAATGCCCCATAACTCTCTTAGTTTTAATGATAATTAATTTTGGTAAAATCTCTCTTAGAGCACTTTTTTATATAGAATCCATTGTGATACACAGTTTTTATACAGTGTTTGGTTTTTCTGATACGACCCTAAACATTGGTTCATACGGACCACCCTATATATTTTGGAGTTTTTGAAAAGAGCATAGAATTCCGTAAATTTTGATGTATTACTTATTATATTTATATTAAATATTATTTGCAATATTGCATTTTATACATTAAAATGTTTTATTGTAGGCATCTAGGTTTCCATGGCAAAGAAAAGATAGCAGGATTGTGTAAACAGAAAATTTCTTGATTATTTGGAAATGTTTATTAGTTTCCAAATATTTTAAATTTATAAATAACACACAAAAAACAAAAAATGTGAAAACGCGAATAAAACAAATATCATATAATATATATTATAAGTAAATAATACAGGTAACCAAGAAATTGCCGCTTTAAACAACAACAACAACTATTAAAGTGTGAGCAGATGTAATCATCGTTTCGGCAGATAGTTGTCTTAGCAAAGAAGAACAAAGTACGTTGTTATGCAAAAAGCTGTATAAAAAAGATATGCTTATTATTAAAGATAACTGATTTTGGCAAAATCTTTCTTAGAGCACTTTTTATGTAGAATCCCTCGCGATACACAGTTTTTATACAGGGTGTTTGGTTTTTTTTCATAGGACCCTAAACTATTTTTTTATAGCGACCACCCTATAAAGGTCGCTTCAATGGACAAAGTTATGCAGAATTTTATGCTGATTAATTTTCCCATGTACAGTTTCTTGTAGCACTACAAATAGCGAAGTTAGGTATCCCCAAAAAACCGAAAATTAATTTTTTCTCAGCTTTTGCTAAAATAAACATTTGACTTGTGGGTCACATACAAAAAATAGATGCAATGCGCCACATTGGGTGGGCAAATAAAAATGCTGTGTTTTAATTTTAAATTCCTTAAATCCCAAAAGTATCAAGACACCTGAAGTAAACTTTGGGTATGAATCAACAAAATTAAACATGAGACATCTATCTGGATCGTTAAAGGGATCGAATAAACACATCATAACGTGGACGATAATAATAAAGTTTATTTAATGTTTCGTAGAACAGCCTACATACATTAGTCAATACATAAGCAAATTAAAATATTAGTACAAATATAAGAATAAACAAAAATTATAAAATATCAATACTTAATTGCCACAAAAAGAACTCTGTACTGAAAAATTCCTCATACGAGTAAAACGCTTTATTAATAAATGCTTTGGTTTTTGATTGGAATAAATTAAAAGGTAAAGCCTTAATATTGTAAGGAACATAATTATACATTTTTATAACGATATAATCAAAACTGTTTTGCGTCTTACGTAAACGGCAAAAAGGGACAAATGCAACTTCAATGAAAACTGCTACCCCAAAAACTTTTACGTACAATTTCTTCACAACTTTAACTCGAACTTGGATGAACTCTTACTACACGTACTAACTTCTCCTTGACTCCTTCATTACTTATCAAGGGTTCGCTACAGGACGCTATCTTCAGTCACGTAAGCAAAGTAATGTTAAAGTGCCATTTACAGACTGAGAATCTCTTGAAAAAAAAAGTTCATCAGTGGACATAGAAAAGACACCTTGTAATATAAGGCGTGCAATTTTAACATGTCTCATTATTTCCGTTTATTACAGGTATACAATGGTGTTTGTGTTCTTTGCATATGCCCTAATCTTGATGCTTATATTGAGACCATGGATTTGCAAGAGATGCTTGCCCAGACAGAGCAAGATGTCGATATATGCCGCAATGTACTTTTTACCAATACTCGCGCTCCTGCAAGCACTGATCGGGGGTTTACTGTGTAAGTCAACTGGGAATTTTATATATGTAGGTGGATTACCAGGTTTGTCTTTCAGATTACTCATTTCCGTATCTAATCGTGGTCTTATCGGTAATATCGTGCGCAGCACACTTTGCTGCTCAAATAGACCAAACCGTACTCTCCCTCATTATAACAACGGTTGTGGATTTGAGAAATGTAATCATCCTCATTGGCCATTGGTGTTTACACGCATATGGTATAATTGCTATAACACAGCTCACAAATCCGACATTACACGCCTTGTTGATACTTCTAGTGCCACTACCTGCGTTATTTTACATACTTACGGCTAGGTTTACTGATCCGTCGAGGTTCTTGCCAACTTAAAACATGTTTTATTGTTATTATTTGAATCTTCATTGGAACTATTTATTGTAAATATTTTTTTAATTTTAAGCATAAAATATACATTCGTAACTTTTTTAAATCATTTATTTATTTATGCTCAGATTCTCTACAAAGAAGAAGATTTTTTACCCTAGTCCCAAAGGCACTTTTGAGTGTTCTTTTAGGTACCTACTCTTACACTTTCAGCAAGCGATTTTTTTGTTTACCCTCAGGTTTACTGTTAAAAATTGCAATTGTTTATGAACATGGTTTGCTCATGTATACAATTATTAATGAATCTAGAAATAGCAAAAAATCAAAGTAGGAAAGCCTTACATAATTAGTGAACAATTACAAAGATACATCCTAGTATAGATTCAGTTTTGTTGTAATTAGTACCCTCACAGTTTGATCATATGCTGAGCAAACCGATAAACCAATTTTATCATTACACCAATCGAATGATGTAATGGGCTGTGTGGAGACTGTACTATTTTGTAACAAACTCAACTCTCCTGGCACGCCCATTTCAAGACCATCACCATCCTTGTCGACACGCTTATGTGGGTAGTTGCTATTTACATATCATACGTTAGTAGAATTTGAACTTATAGATTATACTTACTATTTCCATAAACATAAAGAGCCCGCGCCTCCCGTTGTCATGAATATTTCTCGATTTTGTGGTAAATGCTTTACCGACCAAACTGTGGATCCGTGCGCTTTTTCAGTTACTTGCGCGAAACCTTTCTTAGGATGCTGTGTACGTACGTCAAAGCAGTAAAGTTTAGATTCCAAAGTTGTCGCAACTAGTTTGTTCATGGGTATATCCTTGCGATCAAACTGAAGCCCAACAACCTACAAAAACCATTTATAAAATTAAGTTATCCAAATAAAGCCTTAACTAATTTAACACTGTTTAGTCTATTACTGCTACTGTTAAGAGGAAGTCAATTCACTGTAGACTAAGTCGTTTTTCCCAACATCAAATGATTCGCACTACTTTCTCAAGGTAATATAATTGAGGTGTTTAGTGACTGAACTGAGAAACTACAAGCAGATTTTCAAAATTATAGTTTCTTACAAGTAAGGTACAGTCGGTGAGGACTCCTGCTGGTTGACACTATTAAGTGTATTAATTAATCAACTACTTATCCAATGTGATTTGACTAACAGTCAACGAATTTATTGCAAGTACTTACTCCATTTTTCAAGCATTTGGACCAACGTAAGGACATACTTTTTAAATCGAACATCTTCACATCCCCATTGTCATATCCAGCGCAAACGACCCGCTCCTCAGAATTGTAGGAGTTACCGAATGCAACAACCCAACAATCTCTCGCCGCCGTTCCCTCGCTAGGTAGAAACTTGGCTACAGGAATATCCTTCTGTCGAACATCCCACACCATTACAGATCCTTGAAATGAATATTTTCAAGTGTAATTAACCAGAAACTGTGCCAGAACGAACCGTCGCGAGATCCTGTTACTAATTCCGGCGCACCGCATCCGACTTTCGTTCCGGCTATACCATCTATTGAATTGATTATTGCTGTATGCTTTGTCGATTTATACACGGGAAGTAGTGAGTCTTCTAAATCCCTACGTAACGGTATTTATTATGAGTGTTACTCGCAATTCCGATAAGTCATATACCATACTTGTAATCTTCCTCCGAAATCGCCCGTAGCCAAGTGGCGTGCCCTCAAACTGGAAGCTTCAAATGTGCCGCACTTAAATTGATCTGCTTTGGCGAACTCGCTGATTTTTTCAAGTCCATCGCCGCTCATGGCGTAGATTTCCACAATGCCGGTGCCATTGGACTTTCCGCCCATCGCGACAAATTTCGCCGAGGATGGAATCCATTTAACTTCGTGTACGGAATAATTTACGTCCTTCTCAAGATGACATATTATTTGTGGTTTTGCAAGTTGCTCCATTATTTATTTTAAATGTCGAAAACACGAGAACGTGTTGATATTAATTGAAAATCAACAATATATGTTGCCATAGTTGCAAAGGGAGTATTGATGATTTTCATGGTCAATATCATGCACCAACATGAATAGTTCAATCAAAAGGAAAAACGGCGCATAATTTGAGCTTGTTGCTTTAGTCTTGAAAACTATGGCTTGGCTCATAATACGTTTTTTGTGCTCTATATATGAGTAACTTAGAATTCGCTTTTTCAGTTATCTTGGGAAAACCACAAAAGTGTTTATGTTTGCTGAGTTTCCACCGTTTATCCGTATCCCGAAAAGATGTTAAATTTGTCATTTTGTTAGTAGTTTGCACGTCACTCAGAGTTATAGTGTGAGCATTATTAAAAGTAATTAATGCACATGAAAAAGCTTGCGAATTGCGAATGATGGATGCTGCTGTTGCTGACGCTGGATCAAAAACGTGTTCGGGCGCTGAAGTCCGAGGAGAGTGTGAGCCTATTGCGAGAGATCAGTTTTCTGGGATGTAGGATGCAAAGAATATTCTGCTAGTCAACTAAATACCTTGAAAAGGTAGTAGGTACTATTCAGCACTTTTGGGCCGTTTGCAGGTAGCAATCGTGGAGAGATATCCTGGATTAACGAAGAAGAAAATCATGTTTCACTGCGACAAATGTACCCGTACATTTATTATAGCACAAAAACAATTCTATTTTTCCACTCCTCACGATTTTAAACAACTTTTGCCAGTTATTCGGCCCTGTGACGTCAGAAACGTCAAACGTGAGCAAATGAACAATTAACGTTTTCTTCATATAACTTCTAGACGTTAAGTTTAACGTTAGTGATACATCACAGGGATGATTGTAGTAATAAATCCTACCCGCTTGTTGCATTTTGATCCTTGATTAGTCAACGCTCAAACTTGAAACTTGCTCAGTTTTTAACTAGAGAGACCCAAAATCTTGATCCAATCCTCAATTTAATTGAAGAAACGCTATGATAGAGAAAAGAAAATGAAAATTCTTAGACTATGAAAGAAAGAGTGAAAATTGACTCTGTTGGCCGCCATGTATATTACTTGGAACCATAATTTATCCGCACGTGTTAAAAAGTTGATTGCGCATATGCAGATGCAATAGCTTACTTTAACTTATGGGCGGATTTTTCTGAACTGTGCTGTCTAAAAAAAATAACTAAACGCACATCAAAAAATAACTATCCGCAGAGATGCAAAAAAATTACCACACCTGCGCACTGCGCAGACTTGCAATTCTTATTTGTATGTAGGTTTTCTGAAAAAGCGTGGTTAAAAATAAAGAGATTAGCGTAAACGAATTTGCACGCTCTTTAACCATCGCAAAAACTAACCGTTAGCAGCAGCAGCCTCGTTTCTCGTCGACTCCGGTATTTACACCATTTTTTTCAAATCAACCGCTAATCACAATCAGACTTGATAACGCCAATTTCGAAGGAACGCGTCCCCACTTACGCCGAAATAACGCGCACATCGTAAAATCCGTTATCTCTTCTTATATGATAAGAACACGTGTGTTAATTAAATTTCGTCCGATAATAAACCAGATTTGTTTTTATCCTTCGTAGAGCGTTCTTTGCCGAAAAACACGAGAACCATGGTTCTGCGAGGAGGGGCTCGAATGATTTCTTTCGTTTTCAAATACACCGATGTAGGTTAGCATATCGTTTACGCAAATTTTTAAAAAAATTGATCTTCAGATAAATGTTTTAAAACTCATTCTTTAGAGCTCAATTCTGAAACATCACCTTAAAGATTAGTCGCGAATTTGCATAAATGAGAAATAACCGCGCAACATTCTTCGTATTTAGGGTGATGTGGTCTATCGGAGAGTCCAGGAGTAAAAAACGTATTTTATGTGCGCTCGTGACTAACCTATTTACGTATAAAATACATTTCGCATTTCTTTAAAAAATTGGCGAATGCTTATCTTAAACGATGAATATTTCGGTATGACCCTGTATATTGATACTTCCACGAGCTTATTGAACTACTTGTCGATTAAACGGCCTACTTATGTAATATTTCTACGACTTCCACTAGGCCACTTGCAACTTGGCGAACATTCCAAAAATGTGAAAGTACTCAAGGTGAATAATTTTTTTTCTTCGCTTACTGTTAACATACCTTTCAAATTGCACGCATAATAGTTTGAGTGTGTACCCAGGTGTGATGGGGGCCCATAAGAAGGTAATTTAATCATTATTCAATCGTAATTAATCCCTACTTATACCTTCTTTAGATAAGGTTTACTAACACAATGAAGTAGGTAATAAATATAATGTGACATTGTAACGTGGCCAATGTTATCTACATCCCATACTGATTTTAAAGTAATGTTGAGTGAAAAAACTTGATAAATTAGATGTCTCACTTGTAGGGTTCTAATAATGGATCCTATTTGTATGATCCATTGTTACTTGAAGGATTGGACTGGTCCTCTGCAAGAAACCTTATGTCACCAAACATAACAAGCACAGATCCTGGCGAAGAGTGGCTGTGTGTTAGACCTTTACAAATAACCGACCATAATAAAGGATTTTTAACCTTGTTGGCACAACTGACCACTGTAGGAAATGTTTCTCAACATGATTTCGAACGTGAGTAGCATTTCATTCATTAAAAGAAAATCGTGTATAATTAATGTCGTTTAGAGTACCTATTTAATAAACATTGTAGTAGCCGCCTACTAAAAACAGGTGTAGGTAATTAGCTAAAAAAACAAAATGATTTAAGGTGAAGGTCTTGAGAAAACCTGCATTCCACAGTTTCTTAATTCAACTTTTTACATTTAAAAGGTCAAGTAGGTATATGCATTGTTTTTTAATAGGCATAGGTACCT
The DNA here is from genome assembly GCF_008802855.1 of Photinus pyralis. NCBI lineage: Eukaryota > Metazoa > Arthropoda > Insecta > Coleoptera > Lampyridae > Photinus > Photinus pyralis. Next base: position 7,904,503 of record NW_022170249.1, read on the forward strand.
AGTATATGTAAAGCATTGGATTTATTATTGATACTTTCACATTGGTCATTACTTTTGGATACGACATTTTTCCTTTCTGGAAAAGTTACAATAATGCTTGTTGTAATGGGACAATTTACAACAGTCACCGAGTGTCTTTGGGATCCCTCAACACTGCAGGTAATTACCTACAATTGAATCCTTGAATATAGTGCTTACTACATTGAATTACTTCCTTTAGTGGCCTCCTATTGAAACGGTAGGTAGAGCCAAAAGTTACAATTTACGACATTTCCCAGACCCACTAACAATTTTCGATTCAATATTATAGTATTTGGGTATGTACAGGGTCTTGCAACAGTGCGTCGGTCTTTTCTAGCTGATACCTGGTAAAAAATATTTTGTGCAAATGTCAACTGGAGTGTCAACTATAGATGATTAGGATCTACAGAAATTATTTTTGAATGTACAGGGTGTCCCATTTTTATGGTGTCAATAATGAACTGATTTTTTAAAATAGAACATCCTGCATATTTGGGTCGAGATATTTTTACTACATAACTATTCTTTTTCAAATGGAACTACCAATATTTTATTTCGCTATTCGATTGTCTTTTGTGTTCTCTTTAATTTTTATAAGGGGTGTCCCCATAGTTTTTAGGTCTCACAAAAGTAACGACCCATTAATTAATTACATGTTTATACATCAGAGTAAACTGTGATAATAAAAAACAAAAGAATATCAGAAAGTAAACAAGTGTCACAAATTAATTATTTGCTGCAAGTGTACTTTCAATTTCGTAATTAAGATTAATTAAAAAGGTAAATTTTGAAAAAATGAACAAATTGCAACTTTATATCAAAAGAGCCACATGCGGCTCGCGAGCCATTGGTTGCCAACCCCTGGCATGTCCCTATACCTGAATGCCGAATGAAGTAATTAATTTTTTAGGTCAATATTGGCTAATGCAACGATCTGGTGCTTATTACGTCACCGTTATTGAAGATACACGAAGTCAAACAATTATTGGTGCTGCTACTTTAGTCACCGAGCTGAAATTTATTCACAACGCTTCCATAAGAGGCAGATTAGAAGATGTTGTCGTTAACAACACTTACAGAGGGAAACAATTGGGAAAGCTGTAAGTACTTTACAATATCATTGCAATAATGTAATCTCTCTGGAATTTATAGCATTGTGTTAACGGTGACGCTCTTGGCGAAGAAGCTTGGATGTTATAAAATGTCATTGGACTGCAAAGATAATCTCATACCATTTTACAAATCTATAGGTTACAAGATTGAAGCAGGAAATTCTAACTCCATGATTATTAGATACGAGACAGCGCCCTCTTGACAATTAGCCGTCAACACTGTTAATACTAAATCCAAATTATAAATTAGTATTGTAATCTCTTGCATTTTAATCAATTTTATTTAAGACTAGTGATTGACTGAAAATTTAGTGCAACTTCTTCTATAATTTGAGATGGGTTAGTCGTAAAGTATTATTTTTGTATTTCATGCGTCTTTACTAAGATACCTAAATCTTGTATATAAATGCAGGAGATTTTTTGGCTTATTTGCTAGTTTTATTCGTATTGGATTTTGTATTAATTGTGTTGGCATAGCTAGAGGCACTTCGGAACTGCCATCAAATGTGCTTTAGTCAGTTTTTGTGTATGCTAATCTATTATGTTGTTTGCAATTAAACAGCGATTGTCTAAATTAATGAATTTATGATTTCATACTGTTGTGTTTATTTTGAAATAAGCAAAAGATTCAACTTTCCTGGGTCTTTAGGAAACATATACCATTTTTGAGTATACCATCAACGGAATGCAATCCTCACAAATATTATTGAATTTATCGGCATGCCTTAAGTATAATAGTCCGAGAGCTGGTAGACATTTTTGGCTAGGTATTTGAGGCACGCTGAAAGCTTGTCCAATAATACCCAAACACAGAAATGCAGACCTGGCTGTGGAGTAGCTGGGGGGGCTAACACTTTGTTAGGCGCCTTCAAGGTTTGAAAAAAATAATGTACAGGGTGGCCAAATAAGAATGCGAGGTACTGTATCTGGGAGCCGGTCCATCGTAGAGCCTTGCGGTAAAAAAGTTATTACTAAAACGGCCACGAGAACAACCTGGAAAATATTTTTAAGTTTCTGAAATGCCCGTTAGGGGGCGTAACTGCAATCTGGAATCTAAAAAAGTGATGCTTCTGTGAATTCCGCTATATTAACCTAACAAAAAAATGCCTGGTCTTTGAGGTCGACGATAATCTGAACCTTTTTTGTTTGACAATTATTGCAGTATCTCTAAAAATGAAGTGGTAGGGGTATTCAAAGGTTTCCGTAAAGAACATCCTGTATCTTTGAAACATCTGGCTGCCATATTAATTATTTTGAATATTGTTGTTTTGGGTTAATAGAAAATCAACCTTTTACGCCGCTCCTTGAACTGTTTCCGGCATTATATCAATTGACAATATCAACTTCTTCTTCTGTTGAATATACCGCACACGAAAATATAAAACCCAAAGCAACAATATTTAAATTAATTAATGTGACGCCGTTCAGAAAAGGTTTTGTCATTTAAAAGTAAACAGGGAAAAACAATACACATAAATCCCTATGTCTACTTCATTTATTTATTTATTTTATGCGCATGTGCAACATTCAACTTTCTTATTTATGGAGCAATTTTAACGAAAATTGGATGGTAGGTCCCTCTAATAAAAGCAAACAAAATGCATGCGCAAAAATCGTGTTGCGCATGTGCAGAAATGCAACTTTCTTATTTATGGAACAATTTTAACGAAATTTAGATGGTAGGTCCTTTTAATAAAAGCTAACAAAATGCATGCGCAAAAAATAGTCTTGCGCATGTGCAACATCCAACTTTCTTATTTATGGAGCAATTTTAACGAAATTTGGATGGTAGGTCCCTCCAATAAAAGCAAACAAAATGCTGACGGTTTTCTCTTCATAGCATGAGCTAGGTACAATGCGAAATTTCATCAAATGTTGACGTTTTAGATCATTTTAAGCAACTTTTAAAGAATAAATTTTTCCTGTCTGTAAGTGCGTACATATGTTGGCAATTTTTGGTTTCAGCTAGGAAGCTATTCTGTCAAGAATTTGACACCTGGTTTTTAATGATTGAATATGCAATAAAAAACGCAAGTCGTATTTAATCTTTAAGTTTTATTTTTTTACTGTGTTTACGTGGGCTTTGTAGATCGTGTATGGTTGGTTGCCTAAGTGGAAGTAAGTTCCCGATTATCATTATTTTTGTCGGTGATCGTACATACCTACACAAATTATCGATTCCTAGGGTATAGATATGTTCGTTTAATCGAGCAAGAGGATATATTCTCAACTAGGTGGTGTCTTCAAAATGTTCAATACTATTTTGTAAATCTTTGATAATTGTATGATTTTTAAAGCCCGTTTGTAACGATCACTTATTTAGTCAATTTTTAAATAATTTTTTTAGGAACAAAAAAATTGAACATTTCATACATCAACTTTGATCAATTTTTTGGTAGTTATTTTAGGAACTGAAAGTTGTCCTATTTTTGTAATGTTTAGAACCTGTCCTATTTTCCCTCAATTTTTTAGTAACTTTTGACAGATTATAGCGAATTTGTAAAATTAAAATTAAATTTATATTCATTTTTAAAGCTCACTATAATACGTTGACAGTAGATAGAGACCTTAGTTTACAGAAGATAAATATTTAGTCTCCAGATTTAATATAAGATAGGTTATGTACAAATGTTTACATTTTACAGGTACTAAAAAATTGACGATATTATGTTACATACAGTTTCATCATTTATGACATTTTTAGGATAGCATTATCTTTATTGAAGAAAAAAAGGACTAAAAATTTGACTAAATAAGTGATCGTTACAAACGGGCTTAAATCAGTGCACATTTTTGGAGTAAATTATGTGATACGCCACTGACGAAGCGTACATGGTAACCACTTTCAAGCTAGACTGTGATAGAAACGCCTACTTTAGTACAAAGACCGTTATTCGTTACCAAAGTGTAGATATTTCATTCAAATATATTCCATATTTAAAGGTACTATAAGAATTAACATCGTAAGTGCTTAATCATGTTAACCTTTGCCTTCATGGCTTCATAATTTCATATAAAAATACAGTTATGTCATTTCATATTTACACGTCGAGAGGTTCACATCATAAACGCTTACTTTTTCTGATCCAATCATAATCACAAATCTCCCTAATTTTAGTGGTTTCTCAATTCTGGAATTGAAAAATGGCACAAGCTTTAGAAATTCTATCCACTGAAAATGAATTATTTCGTGTTTATTTATTTTATGGCTGTATATTAGTTTTAAAAGTAGTTGCAATGGCACCATTAACTGCAATACAACGCTTTAAGCATAAGGTAAGTCGCAATCACATTGGCTTGTGCTATAATATCATATTGTAGGCCTTTGCGAATCCAGAAGATGCAGTTGTCGCGAAGATAAAACCGAAAACTCATGAAAATGTTGAAAGAGTTAGGAGGTAAGTATCTAATGCAGTTTTTTAAGTAGTTACCTAACCAAAGGTCAGAACTTTTGGATAATTTTTTCTTTTGTTTTTGTATTAAGAACCTTGAAATAATTATTGCGTGCTTTTTAATTAGGTACACAGTCTAAAAGCATTATTATAACGGGACTACTAGGTATATTTTTTTCACATAATTTATGAGCTTTAAATAGCACTGGATCTGTTACTGTCCTTCAAAAATGATTAAACAGTCTAAAACTCAAAAAAAATCATGATCACTTCATTTGAAGGATAGTAAGTAAGCTGTGGTTTAAGTGTAGATCAAATGAGTTGTGATTTGAAAACAAAAGGCTGAACTTTCTTGTGCGTATTATATCGTTTGTTACACTAATTTGTGGGAAAATCTGTAAATTTACTTTTATCATGTAAGGTGGAAGTGAATTTTTATACTCGCTCCTATTTTTTTAGGGCTCATCTAAACGACTTGGAAAACATTCCTGTGTTTTTAGTTGCAAGTTTGGCATACATTCTCACCAATCCATCAATTTGGTTCACCACGATGTTATTTAGGATTTTCACAATTTCACGAATACTCCACACCTTAGTGTATGCTGTGGTTGTGATTCCGCAGCCGGCGAGATTTTTAGCTTTCTTTGCAGCTCAAATTGTAACAACTTATATGGCTATACAATCATTGATTTATTTTGCAAAATGAGAAATTTATCAGGAAAAAAAAGTTTTGTAAGGGTTTTTAATAAAATTTTTTAAGGGTTGTTATATACTTAATATACAGGTTCACTGTACCCAGGCTGATCCTAAAACATGGCATAACAAAAAAATTAACAATCACATTTTGGGAAAAGGAAGCAAGAGTCTGTTACTCAATCATTAGATCCTTACGAAATAACCAATCAAAGGTGTATTGTGCGTCGCTAACCAATGAAACTATACCTTTCCCTCTATTGGCTATTTCATAATGATGCAATGATAGTGAAATAATGATTAACCCACCATTAATATGTTCTCGGTAATTTGGTCTCGACGGTGGTATCCTTTACTGCGCCTATTGGACCCTCTAGCTTTATTCTCACACATATTTACACGGACGTAACAAAGTAGTGTATTTCAAGTGTATAAAGTATAACGCTACGACTTTCGCAAATGTTATTCGAGCATTGAATATACCACTCGTATCATCACTGATACGTTTCTCTACGAAGACATCATCACCAGGTAAAAATTGGAAACATAGAAAATAGTTTAACTAACATAGAATGTTTACTTTTAACAATTGTTAACTTTTATGATGAATTTTGCATAAAGGCTTTTACGTGTTTATTTAATTATAATTTCCTTTGTAAATATTGCCAAAACATTTCAAATTCACCGCTTGAGTTTTGGGCTAGTCTGTGTGGGAATATGAGGGAGACCGATAACGAATTTTACATTTATTTAGGTAAACTAAACACTTTGAGAACACAATGATAATGTTGAAAGAGTTAGGAGTTAAGTAGTGCAGTTTTGCTCGATCCTTGATATTAAATCTCCTTCATGACGCAGTGACCTATTTCACAGAAAAATGGCCAATAAGCACATGTGGCAGTAAAGCAAAAGCGTCGTCACCCACAGGTATCAGTGAATTTAACCCAAGGTTTCAAAACTTGTACATCGAACAAGAATTAGTTGGTGATGTAAAACGTATCCGGAACTTGAACTTAAACCCTAAAAGAAATTAAAGGTAACCCGTTATGACATAAAATTTACCTACCTCTTATATAAGAGAGCTGATCTTAGTCGGAAATTGCAGTACAACTAATTATAGCCAAAACCTAAAGAAGGTATACTCTCTAAATGAACGAAACGCACATGCGTTCTACCTCAAGCGGTTTGTTTAATTGACGTGCACCTTGATACGGCTTACGAAGGAAAAAGAAAAATGAGAATCGACGCCCATAAATCAAGGCGCTGGCAATCACAAATTCAAAAGTTACGGCGATCTTTCAGCAAGTAAAAACCATAAACGTAATGGAGAAAATAAATAGTTACAAACTCCAATCCTTGCGTGGTGGCGTCTGAAAATCGCTTCTCGCTACTAGTGGCGCTGCGAATCGCGCCATGTGAAGGGGTTGCGCGTTTGTGTAGTGAAAGTCCGTTAAAAATTGCGCCACAGATTCACTCGGTGTGAAAACGTCCATATAAAACAATGTTTCGCTATAAGAATCAGTGGACATAGGGATAACTCACATATAAGCATATGTTAAAGAAGGTTGGGGAGTCGGTAACCTCTACTTTGGCGGTTTTATTTACATTTTAGAACCTGTGAGTCCATACAAAAAATCAACCATTTGACTTAAAAAAGAATTTATTTAAAAAAATTGTTATAGTTTTAGCTATGGAGTAAACATTAATAAGCTTTACATTTGAGTTAATTGAGAGCAGTTTTTATTTACTGCTCTCCACATAATTCTAATAGTTACAAATTTGGCGTTCATATTAGCAATGGTAAAGATCACAAATACAATAAAAAATCTCCCTATTTTATTTGTGTGTAAACCTGTAATTTATTTCTAAGTGGAACTTCTAAAAAAATGTAATGCTGTTAGGTATCTACTGGCCGATTATGAACTGATCCGTCGAAAAATAAAAATTATTAATATATTTTTGGTACTGCAACCTACTGTAGTGGATCTCAAGCCCTTGTTTTGCAAGCTATTATGGGTAACTTCACCACTTTCCACAGTATCAAGTAATTTGTTAGTAAAATCACAAGTTGCCTTTGATGGTGTTTTGTTATACAAGACATTTCTCGCTTGTTGTTCTTTTTACGCATCATTGCACGTATACTTATGCTAATGCACTGTGGATGGAAGGCTCATTTTGATTTATCTCAATTAAAACTTCCAACCTTGAGGGTATTCCAAAAAACAGTTGAAATTAAGCTACACTGTCTACTGTTACTACCTGTAAACAATTTTGTTTACTTAATCAACTTAAACTTGATGATGTTCCTCTGTTTTATGTTAAGCAAAAACATAGACAATCTGCCTTCGTTCAAAACCAGACAATGAGTACTCCATTCAAATCGAAGGTCTCTATTATTTCACTATATGAACGTAATCCATTTAGATTTGTATTACATATAAATTTTAAATCACAAAATTTCACATTTTCCTAGAACCTAACTTCATAGGTCCCGTCGCACCTGTAGGTTTGCTAGCTCGCCTCGCTTCCATCTCCTTCTGTCTCATTAGCTTTCTTTCCTCTCTCTTTTTTCGTGCCTCTTCAAATTTTGCACTGGAACTTGTTTGGTTATCTTCCAGGGGTTCAAATTCGGTATCTTCCCACGTATTCTGCGGTTTTCTATTACTATCTCCCCAGTTGTAAGAAGCAGTTTGATGTTTGGTATCATCCGTGGGAATGTATTCACTGGGAGGACTCCACGGTTCAGAGGGTGATGTTAATTCCGTTTCGCCCTCCTACAAATTGGCGTAAAAACACAATAACATAAATATTCTTGGCTCACTTTAGTTACAAATCAATTAAGCAAATGAGAAAATCATACCGGCTCTTCTTCTAAGCTACCCCATTCTTCATTGTCCCACCCGTCAGTTGTTCTCACTGGAGCTGATCCTGAAGGTGGACTGATCGGGTCGCTTGTAGCGCCACCACCTCCACTTCCGCTACTGCTGCCCATTTGTCCACCAGTCTGTTAACACATTTAATGAAAAACCATGCAACACGGAGGGTTTGCTGTTAAAATCATTTTGTTCAGTCAAATACCATCGCAAATCATAAATGAAACAATGTACCAATTCAACAGGAATTTATATTTTTAAGCGGAATTTCATTTAACATGAAAACATCACGTTTTATTATGGGTCGCTAGGTAGCTTTATTTCACGTGTTCGTGCACCCCACGCAAAAGGGACTTCCAAGCAAGGCGGTTGAAAATGAGAGCAAGAACCCGTTCTCCACAATCCAGTTCCTAGAGTTGGTGCACTGCATAGTCGAGTAATACTGGCTTCCCATGCTACTGAGCCCACTTTGAGAGGACGAAAGTATGGTACACACTCCAATACCAAAAACTACAATCATTGAGGAAGCCGAAGTAATCTGGGCAGGTTTGCCAAAAACGCCACCAATCATCGGATGGCACTTGCACACCATCAGCTTAGAAAACCAAACTGCGACCCCCACCATACCTTCTAACCAATATAACAAAGCGAGTTCCACCGTCTCTGGGAAAATAGGGATGTTAATGATCAACCAGTATTGGATATGGAGGTACCGGCAGCTATATCTGGTAACTCGCCCAGATCATGATACTTATATACATATACGCTCTAGCCCTACCTATAGAGGCAGTTCTGGTCCAGGAGAAGGGTGACCAAGAAAACACTTTCACGACCCGCAGCGGAAAATTATGAGGTGTGCGAAATTGCAATCGACCTAGCACGAAAGAGACTTATGATCAACCCACTATCGGACACTATTGGATACATAAAACCTATCAGAAAATCGCTCGGCGCTACTTTTGACCCAGGACACACAAAGATCTGGAGGCAGAGACAGACAAAGATTATCGATGGACGTTCATTATAGAGGACACCGCTTCATGCTTGGTAGAGATGTTTGCGATGAAAGAAGCCACCGCGAGAGCTTGCGCTCAGGTACTCAGTAAAAAAGTAGTACTACGTTATCATGGGAAGGGAACTCAGATCCCACAAATGCTCAAATCGGCCCTACCACACATAAAAGAAATTAAGCAAGATGTGGCTTCCATTGAACTGCGCGTCGGGACGACCGCTGGTTCAAAGGGGGAAACTTGTAATAAAGTTCTCCCGCAAGGCGCGCGTGGCGCTGTAAGTAGCGAGTCGGTTCATGCTTTCCCCACTTGCTCTGCCTTGTCAATAAGTAGAGACTGAGTTTTCCCAAAGATCAGAGAATGCCTGTACAAATCGCTCCACCGCATAAAATTATCATTGGAAAATAGCTATAGTGCACAAGGATGGACAGACGGACGTACGGACAAAAATTAAAAGCTATAAAAGGTATCTGGAGATGTTAACTCAGAGGTATAGCCAACACAGACGAACAGCTGGACAAAAGGATGGACAACCATATAAAGGATCTTTGGATCCTTAATTAGTCCAGGCGAAACCGGGTTTTTCAGGCAGGTGAAATGATTAGAAATTGGGAAAAAATAATTAAAACAGCTGAATTTTTCCGCGGGTGAAATCCAGGAGGTTGAAAGGGGTGGAAAGTGGTGTTTTGCAAATTGTGGCAAAACTATTAATTTTAGACGAAAATGTTCAATGTAAAAGTTATAGAGATTAAAAAAATGAGCAACTTTTGTACCTGCACTATTTTCACATAACCTCCAATTTTCCTAGAAAAACCAGAAAAACTGTTTCTTATTTTTGCGAAAAAAAGTCGTAGGGGTTTGAAATTTGGAGGAAACTTAGCTTGTTTTATGATAAAAAAAAGAAATAATTTTTTGGGCCCCCAAAGTTGAATCGTTTCCAAGATCTCACGATTTCTTAAAAAAACCACCTCTTTTTCAAGGGAATGAAAAATCTATTTTTTTTCATCGTACAGAGTTGCGCGGGGTAGCAAAATTTTGGTAAGGACTTACATTGTAATAATCAAAAATAAAAAATATTATTCCAATTTGTTTTTGTTCACTAACTCTTCTTCCTGCCTGTTTTACAGCTGATGTGATTAAACTGGGCCAGTTGATCGTTAATTTACAGGAATTATGAATAAAATCCTCATGAAGTTTATTCCAGGTTTTACTCCTCAAATCATTTGCTTTGGCCAGTAAAACTAACGTTCTTATTGCAGATTTTGCACGTTTATCAACAGGCCCAACGTAATTGCATCATCAGGAAGAAGAGCCAGTGAACAAAAACAAATTGTTCAGGAATCAGGAAGCAAGATAATCCAATTTTATTTCGAATTGCTTTTATTGCGGTAAAAATGCAGAAACATGAAATAATAAAGATGTTTTAACTAAAACAGTTGTAAGATAACAAAAGAGAATATTTAAGCAAACATTAAAGAGAAGCAAGAAGACAAAAATAGTATATTGAAAGACAAGTGTTACAATGCGACCTATTGTAATACGACTATCTTGTGGCACGAGTGGCGACGCGAAGCGTAGCCACGAGTGTCCGCAAGATAGGAGTATTACAATAAAGCATTGTAACACGCGTTTTTCATACTATTTTTTCTATTTCGGTGCTTTAATTTAATTAAAAAAATCATTATCAGAAACTATAGGGAACATTAGAACTAACATGTTTTATGTTGGGAACACTTTTTATGCCGTTAAGTTTTAGGTTGGCAGCGTAGTAAGACTGACATTTTGAAGTTCAAACATGGAAGTACCCAACGAAGTACCTACTTGTACTAAATAGTAACTGCCAACTTAAGAGATGAGTTACCAAAAAAAACGACTATAATCACTGTCTTTGTACAACTGTTTTCGGTCGAAAACAGTTTTACAAAATCATCATTGTGACACCGAAATAGAAAAAAATCTTTATTAACATCCAACATGTTGATTTATCATGTCAAAAAACGTGTAGGTATATCTTAAAATTGTTTTTCCAGTTTTTGGCGATTTTCTCGAATTTTTGCTATAGGAATAATATTTTTTATTTTTGTTTATTAAAATATAAGGTTTCCCGAAAATTTTGCTACCCCGCGCACCTTTGTACGATGAAAAAAAAATAGATTTTTCATCCCCTTGAAAATGAGGTGTTTTTTTCAGAAATCGTGAGATCTCGGAAACGATTCACCCGCGGAAAAATTCAGCTGTTTTAATTATTTTTCCCCAATTTCTAATCATTTCACCAACATGAAAAACCCGGTTTGAATCGTAACTAATTTTTTTTGTAAAAAAATATTATATAGCCTGGACTATACATTCGGATCAATTGATTCCTACCCAATCAGTTACCCGTTACCTCCACAAAGTGAACAGATAATCACTTCCAACTAGGGCTGCAAAAAATAATCGATACATATATCAATATTTTATCAATACACCTTGATTATCAATAATTTTTCGCACCCCCAATCGAGATATGCATAAAGATCGTGAAATAGTTATTTACATAAAAGTCAGGAAAATGACACATTACTGGCGATGAAATATTGAAGTATGAGGCCCCTATTCAGACTTTCTTTAAAATTCTCCTTTTTTGCCACAGGTGGCCATTTTCATAAAAAGAAAAAATTATCAATAATCGATATCAATAATTTTCTATTATCGCACAGCACTACTTTCAACTGATCTTGGTGAAAACAAGAAATCAGAATCAGGACATCTATGACTAATGATATTGAAGAACTTACCTCCATATCTCCCCAATTGTCATCACCCCAATTATCATAGTCATAATCTGAAACTGAATCATTCCCTCGACTCCCATCTTCGTGTTCCAAGGAGGTCATAGAGGTAACGCTAGACGTAGTTGTGGATAAACTGCTGCTCGACGGTTGCTCTAAATTTGCCAATAGAGATATCTTTTTTTCGCTTACATCATACAAACCTAAGGACGCGGGTTTACTCAGCATTCGACTAGTTATCGGATTCATTGACTTAACAGTGTCAGATTGACTGCGATAGAACTTGGCTGTTACCGCAGTGACAGCCCAACCCGCCCAAGTTGCAGCTGCATTACTTAAGCTCGGAGTTGCCGTGTTGACGTCAGCTTCTACAAGATAGTTGCGACAATTTGATTAAATTCAGTGTAGTCAGATAATTACCCATGCTCTCTCGTAAGCTCGGATCTTCGGATACTTTTTCTAATTTTCCTAAAAATCCCTTAATTGTGCGAAATACAGAATCACGTACAGTTTTTTCGGTGTCCATAGTTAATTGACATAATGCAGGTAAAATTCTTGTTGATACTTCCGTTAGCAAGTAATATTGCTGTGTAGCTGCTAAAGCCAAAATGCCTACAACAAAAGTCATAGAATCCATTAAATACATATTTATGTGGAGTTACCAGCATTTCTAGCAGGAGGGAAAGGATCTCGCATAGCTCTTATAAATGCAGATATAAGAACTTTTTGACGAATTTGAGGGTGTAAGTGTTGCGCGATTTTTCCTAAGCAAACTGTGGTATTCGTCCGTATCCCCCCTTGATCATCTTTAGCTTGTAATCTGGCAAAATGTCGTAATACCTCCACATTGAGATTGTTGTAATTCAACTTAGGTGCTAGATGTATCACAGACTAAACAAAAACTCCAGTCTACAATCGGGTCGTACATTTACATACCTTACTTTAACAGTCTGTTCTCGAATGGTTGGATTGGTATCCATAAATCCATGGGCAATTTGTGGGAAAATTTGATCATTTACAGTACCCGACTGAAGATGGCTTATAAAATGTTCTAATTGCATTAATAATCGTGAACGAGTTGCTCTATCACTACTGGCAAATAATTTAACTACACATGGCACAATTTTCTTTTGATAATCAATTTCATCCAACAGTCTTCCGAGCTGCACAAAAAATTTAAGATCATTTAGAAAACAAATGATGATAATCCGTACCTTAAACATTGGTGCCAAAACGGCTGACCCTGCATCGCCGTACTCAAAGGCGGTGATAAGTTGTGGAAGAATCTTATGCTTACAAACATTATCAGGAAAATTATCTAAATGCGGAGTGAGATTTGAAAAAAACCTATTCTTCTCGTTCTTATCCTTTATTTGAATTTCCTCCAAAAATAGTAGCGTGTCTACCAGATCATTTTTGAAATAGCCACCTAATTTGCGACACCGCGTAATTATGTCTGCGGGATTAGGTCGCGATCCCGGATTCGCTCCTACCAACTCGCAATAAAGCGGGCACAGTTGTTTCGGTATCTACAACATTAAAGGTAAAGTAAAAACGATAAGGTCTGAACACCACACCCAACCCAAAGTTATGACCCCAACCCCCAACTTACCTGAACATGATCACCACAACGCCTACCTTGACCATGATTATCAATTTGTCCAGAATCCCCAACATTAACAATAACTGCCAACACCTCCAATTTTTAAAATAACTTGCAATGTTCAAAGAAACAAAACAACGCCTGTTCCATGAAACGTTGTTTGAATGTAATCACACTCATGAAATTCATTTTTATCGTTTGGCATTTCGGTCACAATTTCACTTTTAATTTCCATGTATCTAAATTTTCTGGGAACTTCACCCTTTAGTTTATTAAAACATTGATTTTGTTCTCCAAAAACAAAAGCTGAGTGAAGAGTGAACCAGAAAAAAATGGTACAAAATGTGAATGTAAAGAACTTTAAATAATCTTCCCCATACTTCAATTCAATATTTTAAATTCTTAGCTTAGCGACTACTTGTGACAGGAGTCATCTTCTGGCTATTTATGGTTGAATACAAATCTGAGAATTCTTTGCCATGGGTTCTGATTTCAACATTGTACAGTAAACCGACCAATCTTTGACACTTTGTAACTAATTTTTAGGAAGTCTATTGTACATTGTTTGATTCCTTTTTCCCTTTGCACATACTTTGGACCTCGCTTTGGACATATGTACATTCATAATATAAATGTAAAATCGAGTGTAAAATTTAACAATATACTAAATACAAATACAATACAATAAAAGATGACGGAACATAATTAATATACTGTTGTGTAAACTGCAGCGGGGTGTCGTTTCTCTAGGTGTCTAGGTCGAAACAATGCCGAAGATGAGACCGGGCCACCCTAACGTGTTGTTAACGTAATTTCGGTTTAAGCATTGAAAATAGCAGTTGGGACATCTTGTATGTAAAATGTTTCTAATTATTTCGAGGTTATTTTATAGGACCTGAGGGACTTTCTTTCAAATAGGACACAGAATTGGAAAATTTGTTAAATTGTCACTTTAATTTTAATATTTATTGTACTTGGTGAGTACCATAAATTTTGGAAGGGAACATTTAATGGTAATTTCGACGTAAGGTAAAAGTTTTATCTGGTCAGATGTTTTGTAAAAAAAAAGGACTTATCTGACAAATTAAGTATCCTTGTTTACTAACAGTGCACGTGCAACGAATGCAAATGTTTGGATGGCGGTGGGAATGGCGAGCGAGGACGGGGAACCACGATATGTAGCTTATAAATGGAAGTAGTCTCACCTTTAAATTCGAAAAATGGGAAATATCCAAGGCTGTTTTCGGATCGATTGTAAAAGCGTATGTTATTGTTGCGCTCTTTTTATAAATGAATTATGTGTCAATTTGAAATCCAGACTGAATCTTATTTTTCTGTCATTTTCAGTAAATGCGTTTTTTTATTATTTATTACTTCGGCGTCGAAATTGGAACTGACTGAATCGCAAATGGATTTCCTTATATATGAAAACTCCCATCTTGAACAAGATACAAAGAATCATACAATTTTCAGTAGGGCGAATTTTTTGACACTCAGCTCGCATTCGAAAACACAACTTTTAATCTGCCTCATAAATAGCACTGATCCTTGAACTTGTTTGACGAGGGTTTGGCATTGCTGTCTCTATTCATTCTCGAGTTAGATGAGGAAGAAATGGATGGACAGACAAAACCATCACAGAATGAGAACTTCTTTTGAAAAATGTTCTATTAAAAATTGAAATAAAATATAGGGTGTTAAATTAATACGCACAATTTGTTATAGGATATACCTACCAAATTTCATTCTCTCTAGACCAGATATTTACCTACTTAGTTCCACACTTTTGCCCATCTATGTATACAACATAGTACTTAATGTAAATAGAAAAATTGAAATATGTACAATAGAAAACAATTCTAAATGTATGACAAACAGGCTGTAATTCTGAAGAAAATGTTTAGGTACATTTTTAGATTGGAGGTGGTGACCAAGTTGGGCGTTTCAAAAAGCAATTGTTAAATAATTGTAAATATGGATGGCATTAGGAGTGGTGGTCATTATTGATAATTGGGTGTTATAGTGCACACTCATATTTACCTTATCTAAACTTTTTAAAGATGACTGTTGGTATAGAGGTCCATTGAAAACTTCCCAAATTAAACATCCCAGACCCCACATGTCCGTTGAACTTAAAATACAGTATGATAATTAAATATTAAAGAAGACTGTAGATACCATTTAGTGATTTGCCTCTGCTTCGTCGGATCATTTTTTTCCGGTGGATCGTATATTTCTAAAGATGGTGTGATTTTAATAACGTTAGATAAATTCTCCTGAGCACCAGCAACGTATTCCACACCACCCAATTTCCACTCCCCAGCAGTATTCACATATATTGACCATATATTTACGTTATTATGCTTTAAATTTCCGTCATTATTTAAAAACGAAAGTGCACGCTAAAATAGAATGATAAAGAGAGATATTATCAAACGAAAACTCACAGTAATTTGAAAGATGCCCCAAGCGATATATAGGTCCTTTTGCGCTCCTTCCATGGTCAATGATTCTAAATGATACGCTAATGGTTCCACGCTCTCCGATGCTAAATATAATACTTTATCCGATTCTAAGCTATCCAAATATGTAAGTACACTGGGATGCCTTAGGGTCTTTAAACGTTTTACGGCGGCCTTCGCTATGTCTAACTGGGTTTCAGATCCACTTTTAATGTCGTACATAAACACAGACACATCTTCACTGGTACCCTTTTTCTTTCCCTTGTGCAGCGTCCATACACTTTTTTCTTGCAAGCCCGCCACTTGTTCCACAATTTCATAATTAAAGTCTTTTGACGGATCTCGCGAGAAAAACGACCACATATTTTTTTCGTGAACACTACGTGTTAATTAACACCAAACAAATAATATTTAAAAACCTAACCTAATTGCCATCGCATACACTTTTGACGTTTTAGTGACAGTGGTGACGCTAGTGGACGATGGCGAAACAAAAATAAACGCAATCTAAAGGCCGATTTACAATCACCAAAAATACACAGAATTCGGCACGTAAAGGTGCGTATTCATGCAGCGAACGAATTCGGCCGAATGGATTCATTCGGATAATGTGACGTACAACCAATCACAAGCGAATGAATATGTTAGCATTCTCTCACCAGGCGGCATATCAAAGAAAATTCGCGAAGAATTCGTTCAGGTGATGTGTAAATAAACTTTCATGTACGTGAGGTTCAGCAACAGTGATACAGTAAATCGGGTAAACTCATTTCATTGCCCAGTATATTGGGACTATTCGAAAGCAAAACTATATACTAGCATTAGGAAAACACTGTCTAATAATTATAATATTTGAAGTTATATTCAAAATGCAGGGACAGCGAGGGGTAACTTTGTGTCACACATTCCACAAGAGGCGAGTTCAGAAAATGGGAGGTCGAGAACGGGATTCTTACCGAAATTTTCGAAAAGAATCTATGCCGGTTGAGTGCTACATTTTTCGATCGCGTATTGATTTCTTTGCCGAACTGACGTATTGTGAACGCGTTAGTTATAAAACGCGTAAAACGAAATTCTGCGCCGATGTGCCAAGGCGAGTATTGTGATTTTGTGTTTGCCATTTTGGAGATCATTGTGGTGGAGAATCATTAACTCCGCAATAGAAGACAGTGCCGCCCTTTTTAACGAGTTTACCGAACGTGGATGCCTTCAAAATTCGCTACGAGTTGCCAGCAGAAGTAAAACTATTAATACTGGCTGTTACTACTATACAACATTTTTTGGGGTCCTAGGGTGCAAAACATTCCTTTGTGCCAGATTTGTAGTGGCAAGTTACATAAAATATTAATTTATTAGTCAAAATTGTGCATCAAATTGATGTATATGAAGTGCGAACAAAATTACAAACAAAACTGCCACAGGTGAAAAGGTTAAAGACAATTAATTCCAGCTTCTATTTACTATTAAAACCCCAAGTTACATGGGTAGATTGACATTTACAAATTGCGGAACATCCGTAATTTATTACTATGTGAATAACACAAAGTTCAATCAATGAAATCAAATTAAGCCTGAAGCACGGTTTATTCCTGAATCAAATTGCGTCAACTATCTTTCGAGATTAATTTTCAACCAGCAATATAGTACGAATGCAAATAACGGTAGAATGTACACAAACAAACAGCAATTTTGTTCTGAAAAGAGCAGATTTTTTTGCACTAAGAGCAAAGATAAATAATAACAACAACCACAAGAATAACCGAAAACTTTCACACGCAAAAACCAAGCCAAAGTGTCAAATGTCAACAAATAACGAAATAACGTTTGACAGCATTGTAAAAAAAAATTCCGAATCTGCCAACTTATTCTCCTAAAAAGTAACTAAATAATAATGAATATAAATCCGTCAAATCTTGATTTAAATTGGCATGCCATTTTCTTCTATTGATGACCTGCAACGAAAACATTGTAAGTTGAGCAGGGCATAATAAAGACACTAAATTCCACTTCCTAATTAATAATCGGTCTATTTTAATCATTACCATCAACTCTACACTCTATTTCTATATTTCAAAAAATGGCATAAATAACATGTTCACTTGTTAATAAAATGATAAACTTTCCCTAAAAAATGCCTTATGCTGTAGACGATACTGCCAATTTCTTTAAATGGTCCATAAACACTTGTAACGAAACATCATCTGTTAAAACTGGTGCACCACCATCCTGGAATCATAGCCGAATTTAATACTAAATTTATAAACACGGCCAGAGTTACTTACAGCCCCATACGTATACATGTTATTATGTGTTTGACTGGGATTCACTTTAGATAATAAAAATCTCGCTTGAGATCCGCCTTGTTCCGTGTCAATGTATCGTGGCATTGGGAAACGTGTCTGCAAAATCTCCTGAGCGTCATCGACTGGTGCTTGCAACAGCTGCCTAAAGTTCTCGTACTCCGGCATATCTTGATACTTCATACTACGCCATTGTGCAATTGTCTAAACACAGAAGGCAATCATTACATTGACAACTGTTTGCATCCACTCATTACCTCTCCGTGGAATATTAGTATTTGGAAGAATGTGTCCATTAGTAAAATGCGATCGGCCTGTATAGAACTGGTGTCCAACAAGACTGGTTCGGGAGGACCGTTAAAACTATAACTGTAAAGGATGGGTTGAATCATAATTAGCGATTGTGTGAGATCTTCACGCATCAACATGTGTCGGTAAAATGAAGTTTCGTCCGGTGAATTATTAAACACCTGCAGAAATTGCGATCTCCGAAGGTGATACATAAACTGCGGATAAAGACTGAAGTTTTCGCTCAACCTAAAACTGCCCGGATCATCTTTGTTGTATTCTCCGAATTTTTGACACTAAAATGTACGTAGGTTAAACTATTATTAATCAGTTCTGAAGACATACCAATCGAATTAACATTCTGTCGACCCAACGTAAAACATCAGGTCCATCATCGGTTTCTGCCTTATACACAACCATTCTAGACATCAGCACGGCGGCAGCTTCTTGGTCAAAACCTGAGCTTATATTGTGCAAGCTTGTTGTGGCATCTGCCCAATGGCGAGCGACAGTAGTTACTCTAATTCGTCTTTGACCAGTAGTATGCTAAGTGAAAAGTACCACTTACTGTCAGTAAACACATTTGATTATGCTGTATTAAAAAATACATTTGAACAAATAGAAGAATTGATCGTCGAAACAGTCAGTTCTGAACTCTGTATTTCGTTCGTCTGAGAGCGAGATCTCAGCATTGAGGCTTGTCAAACGCTGGGTTCATTTTTATTTGATAAACTTTAACACAAAATATACTACTAATAAAACTAAATATTAAGGCCTAATTAAAAACGCTCCTTTGAACATTGGGTTCGCGCATGCGCGTACCAGGTTTAATAAAAATTCATCAGACATTTTTAGTAACAGTGGAAAGGGTAGAAAAATTCAATACTCACTTGGTACTGGGTGATGAATTGTATACAACCACGCCCACCCTGCGGTATGGGTGCTGAATGCTGATTAACAACTTCAAAGAATAAAGCCATCGTTGTACTTGGAGTAAATGCACACATTTTCCACTGAACTGTATTTCCCATTCCTATTTCGGAATCCGAAACTAGCGGACTTTTCACATTTAACGAAACACAAGATCCGATACCACCCTGAACTGAAATAATATTGATAATTGATAACATTCTGTAAAGTGACATGCGTACTTTTCAATTCACGAGAGCATTTCACTTCCAATGTACCATTAAATGCCATCCTAAGGTCGCCTTTTGGATCACGTGCAAATACTCTTTGGAAAGTTTGCTTGAATAAGGACGAATTGAAGGAGTCTGCCATTACCATGTGACCCCTAAAAATGTAGCATTAATTAAGTGATGTAGATACATCCAAAGGTGTACCCGGTAGAATTGCAACACTGCTTCATTTCCATCAAACCAGTTTGATCCAGTGCACACGAGTAAATATCGACGGCATGTCCGTTTGTTGCAGAACGTAAAGCTAACGCTTCATAGTGTTTAATCGCTTTTTTCATGTACTTCGCATTATCCTTTTGAATATCATGATGAGATCTAATTGGTAACTTGAGGTCATCGTTAACAACTTGACCTGGGCCTTGAGAACATGGACCCCCCAAAAACATCATAATACGCGCGCCGGTACTCGGATAAGTACATTCCAAAAGTCCCACAGCTATCGATAGCGCCGCTCCTGTAGATCTCAAATAACGTTTGCCTTGTGGCACCGGCCATGGGTCTCTTTGCAATTCACCTAAATTTAAAAAATCAATGTAAAATTTGAACATTTTAGGAAAACAATTAGGTAACACAAAACATTTGATCCACAAAAATAAAATAGAAACACTAGATAGAAGCATGAGGTAGAAGAATCAGGTGTTTTCCGAAATTGGGAAAGCGAGAAATGTAACTAATTTATTGTGGACAATAAATAAACAAAAAATATTAAAAAACACAAATACACTACAAAATATAAAAATAGATATAGAAGATTATCCAATAAAGGTAGTAGAGAAAGGGAAAACAAAGTCCAAATTAATTGCAGTAAACGATAAATCCAAACCAACCAAAGAAAGTACAGAAATTTCGAAAACGATGACATTAATAACAGCTAACAAAGTATTAAATTTATTACAGATCATATAGGGAAATTAAGTCAAATAAACAATAAAATGGAATTAAAACACAAAAGGTGATGGAATAATGATTGGGTAGACACATAAAAGGACGCTAATAGTGATTGAAAATGATACTCAAGAGTCAAGAAAATAGTGATTGAAATGATACTCAAGAAACAATAGGAAGAATAATAGAAAAGGAACAATTAACATGGCTTGATCCCAACAAAATGTACTTACAGATAAATCAACACAAAAGAAAAACACAAGGTGTGCAAGAAAAACATTAATAAATATTTGTGAAGACGTAATTAAGAGAAATGAAAAGACTACCTACCAATCAAATCAGTAAGACACATCTCACAATTTGCCAATGGTTGTAAAAACCGATTAATGGGAGGTGCAGTTTGTGTTGGTGGTCCTCTCATAGGTTGTCCAGGTATTTGCTGCATTTGCGGTTGTTGCTGCATGGGACCAGTAGCTTTGGTCAAGCCTAACATATCTTGAATCTGTTTTGCTGTTAAATCTTTCGTTCCACGAAATACATAAGATTTACTACATCCCTCGGTACCTAAAGAAAGAATTAAGGAAAAGACGAACGAGTCTTAGAAGACATACCCAATTCGTGCACTTGCACCATCTTTCCGAAAGTAACGAGTCCAACTAATGCATTTGGTGGCATTAAACTCAGAGACATTTGCAACGAGTCTTTTAAAGATCCCAACTCTTCCTCATCCATGCAAGTATCGACCACCAACAGATAGATAGGAGGCATGCATTGAGCTCTCGTTATCGTATATTCGATAGTGGAAAATGCAGGAAGCAGTTCAGCCGGTTGATGTTGTTCAGATATTGCAGCATATTGTGGAGGAAACTGCAATTAAAAAACATTTTATATATTTTAACTGCGCTAATTCAAAAGCCTTACCGGATTTCGTTGGAAACAGAAATTGCACACCCATAACTTTGCCCTATAATCTACTTGACAAAATGGATTTAAAATGGCCCGGCAGTTATTTCTTGTACATAAAACGGGGTCGTACTGAATGGGCGGTAAATCCGTTCGCTCCTTAATTGGTTGATATAAACATCCCAAAGGGACAACTAAACGAGTCGCTTCTATACGACTTGACGGCCAGACGTTCCATGTGAAACGGACCCCGTCCCTGTCTTCATTTTGCTGTATGTATTCTTCGAAGGTAGCCATCTAAAACCTGTAAATAATACAACGAACCATTTTCAATTGTAAAAACGAACCTTTACTAATAAAATTAAGTTCAATTAAATAAGAAATTCTATTACTTTAATTGAAAAATTCGTTTAAAAACATAACTGTTCACAAAACTCCACGTCAGCTGTCACCAGCACATTACAAAGAAATTGCAGCGTTGCTTCAGAAGGTGTGTTTACTTTGAACTACTCCTAACTACAGTTGTCAATAGTTCAAAATAAGCGGTCAGATGAATACAGGGTGAGTGAAAGAAACCAATTCAGATGCCCGATTACAAATTCGTGTCATGACTACTAAACATGACATATCTTTTTGGTACATCTACGTTAAATTTAAAGTATAACAGTATTTTACTGATGTGATGACAAAGTAGAGGTATATGGCGTTAAAGTTTCGGCATTTCAGTAATTTTTGAATATCAATTAGGTACTTCTTAAAAAAGCAAAAAAATCAAAATTGTACTATAGATAAGCATAAATTAGCTCTTTATTTATTAGTATATAGAAAAAGATCGTTAAAACAGCCAGTTTTTGTAATTTTATGGGGAGCATATCGGCTACCATTCTGTTCATCATCGTGAAATATATATCCGATAAAACGCAGCAGTATTTTATTTAACCTCGCCCGCTAGGAAGATTTATGTTATGACCATATACAATGTTATTACTTAGACCCCTCCCTAATCTGAACGCCACTGAATGTCGTCTGCCGTGCGGTTTCCAATTTCCAAACATTTAAGGTTATGTGTAATTGTTTAAAAATGGTCAAATTTATATTATTTAATTTACCGATAAATAAATACTGAAAAAACATTTATCGTATAACAATAAATTCTAATATTTAATTAGACGAGCGTAAGTAAGAACTATAGTCTTTACGTAATTCGCATGATAACCTTTGATCAGTATTTCAGCAAACTACTGATTAGTTAATAATGTGAATCGCAATCCTTCAAATTCGCTCAAATGGAAATAGTACAAATGTACAAGTATGAACATTGAAATAGAAGTTCTATTCTTTGCTAAAGCTCGTGAACTTTGCGGAAAGAGTCAAGCAGTTATAAGTGTTTCGTCCACAATCTCCTTCGCAGATCTTCTAACTGTGATCGTCGAACGTTTTAATCTAGATGCTATTAAACGTTGTTGTGTGTTGTCTGTTAATGAGGAGTACGTGAACTGCGACGATATCTTACATTTAAAGCAAGGAGACGTAGTTGGTGTTATACCACCACTCAGCGGAGGATAAAATGGAGTTTTTAAAACTAACCCACACTCAGCTTTCTGTAGAGGAAATTTCCAATCTGGTCTCCACACCAACATGTGGTGCAATATCCATATTTGTAGGAACAACTAGGAATAATTTTGAGGGGAAAAGTGTCATTAATCTCGAGTATGAAGCTTACGAGAGTATGGCGTTAAAGTCTTTGCAGTCTCTGTGTAATGATATAAGATCGCAGTGGAAGGCAATTGAAAATATCGCAATTTATCATAGGTTTGTACTTCTGATTGTGGAATTGTATAATTTGTAATCATTTAGACTAGGTACTGTACCAGTTAAGGAAGCGAGTATAGTTATTGCTATATCATCACCACACAGACTTGATGCAATGCAAGCCGTTCAATGGTGTATTGATAATGTTAAAAAATCAGTTCCAATTTGGAAGAAAGAAATATACGAAGGCCAAACAGATTCGTGGAAAGAGAATAAGGAATGTATGTGGTCACAATGCAACAGTTCTTAACATTTCTATTACCGATTTGTTTATACATATTTTGTTATTAAAATACATCTTCCAAATGCTTTTAGCATCTATTCATCCTCCGAGAGTTAAATTCTTTAAATTAAACAATATCCCCGAAGTTAAAGTTCCGTTCGTTCCTCCCCATCTTGTGCAAATCAAAGCAGATGGTGAAGAAATAGAGAAACGCATTGAAAAGTTCATCGAGTTAAAACGAGAAGAAATAAATCGTGCGAATATAAGAGATTTTTGTTGCCGTGACGATAATGAAATAAACGAGTTCTCGTGTGCGCGGATCGATGCTAAATTAATTAAAAGAAAAGACTCCAAAGGTCATTTGAAGGGTAGTTGTTTCTTTGTGCACTTTGCAATGTAAACTTCAATTGCTTGTTGTAGTAAGCCGTGTTTTAAATACTTATCATCGGGATCAAGGAGATTTAGATTACTTAAAAAAGTATGGCAATAAAAATGGAATTGAAGAACGGATTGTGGGCATCGAAACGCAATTAAATTTGGATCATCGTACACATAAAGATACGTTTAAGAGATTGCAAATAATGGAAAATCGTTTACTGCACTTGGAGTCTTTGTCCCCTGAATATATTAACTTTTGGGTAAGAGTACATCAAATAATTTCGAATGATTTTGGTA
Source organism: Photinus pyralis (assembly GCF_008802855.1). Lineage (NCBI taxonomy): Eukaryota > Metazoa > Arthropoda > Insecta > Coleoptera > Lampyridae > Photinus > Photinus pyralis. The sequence continues at coordinate 7,928,725 of NW_022170249.1, forward strand.
TACTTTTTTAGAATAAATCTGCGCCTTATCAAAAACCATCTAATAAAAAAAGAATATTTACAATCGAGGAAATTGATAGTTTTATCAGTAATTTAGAAAAGAAACGTACAAAATTAAATTTGGCATCCGATGAAGAGAGTTGAAGTGAATTTTTTATTCATTTGGGATTTTTATGTATGTAACTTTGTAACAAAAGGGGTTGAGCAACATCATCTAATAAAACCAATGAATAAACATTGAATAAAACAAATGAACAGTTTTGTCCTTTATTTTGTGGCAAATGTTGACATTTTAATGGGTTTGAATGAAGAGTAGGCAGTCTCTCTTTAGGAATAGATAAAGTGATCACTATTAACAAGGTAGATTAAGTGAAACAAATGATTGTCCATTCTAATCACATCTATCTTCTTCTATTAAAAAAATGGGACGCAGAACAACGAAATAAAATGATGTTCAGAACATAAAACAATAGTTTCCATGGAAACGATGGGTTGCTTGCTATTAACCCATATATATGTATATATATGTATTAACCTCGCCAATTAAAAATTGACAGATTATTGAAATCTCTCCAAATTTCCATTTTGAGATTGCATCGGATCTTTATATTTCAAGGATCCAGAAGGCCAAAAAACTGCTTTTTAAAGATGTGTGTGCGGCATGATTCTTGTTCAGCCGAAACTACCCGAACGATTTGGTTGAAATTTGAAATGCATGTTCCCTTAAATGGTCTCGAGAGCAGCACATAACTGGCTCTCCGTATAGTTTGCTGCATAGTTCTCTTGTATGTTGGTACGCTAAATAAACATCAATGCATCTCTATCTTTATTTCATACTCTTGGCTACAGGCTCTTATGGTCACTAACGATCCCAAATGTAATCAGAATATCATTTTAAGAATTTGTAATCTATAAAATCGGCATCGTCGCACCAACAACTCCTAGAAGGCTTGCATCTTTCTGTTGAAAGGGCCCACAGAATGGTGTCCCTTATGTGGCATCAAATGATCAATTGTTTGTGTAAGTGTATAAACATAACGTGTTATAATATTTTAAATATAAAATAATATACATTTAAATTATTTGTTATGTTGAAATAATTGTACACATATTTCATCTCTGATTGTGTTTCCTCGAATATTTGGAGGATCCTCATTTTGTAAAGAATCCGGTTGATTGTCTTCAATATCATCTTCTTGAGCAAATATAGTTTCATCAGACTTATCTGCAAGATTATGTAAAGTGCAGCATGCTCTTATAAAGTGACAAATGCGCTCGTCCCCACGTAATTTTAAATGATACAATTGTTTGAAACGTTTCTTTAATAGTTGAAATGCATGGTCAATATCTGATCGGCACGAATTGTGAACCAAATTAAAGTAGATTTGACTTGAAGTCAAATTACCATGGTCTTGGTAAGGTGTCAGCAATGTTGGTAAATTTGGATAAGCCTCGTCACCTAATAGATATCCACCATCTGAAACATATACATGAATATGCAATTTCTATCTGACTACTAACCATCGCAAATTGTCTCTAAATCAATGTCTAAAGCTGAGCTTTTAAAAACATTTGCATCGTGAACAGACCCTGGACATCCTACATAAATATCTAAAAAATTTAACTCTTCATTACATACGGCCTGTAAAATATGCGAGAAATATTGTTGGCTGTTGGAGTAATTAACGGACGGTTCATTTTGTTTATCAATTTTTATATGAGTGGCATCAATGCAACCTAAACCCAGCATAATAATAATAGGAAATAAAATTATGTGTTAATATTACCGATGACATTGGGCAGTTTATTCTTTTCATGATAAAAATTCATTGTAGTTTGTTTTTGTTCCGAACTTGGAAGTTTAATGACATTTAGAGCCAGCACATTACTTAAGAACATCATTATCCTTGTTATTACATCATGTAATGAACTGAGAGACAAATTAAATTTGTCAGCTACATCTCGATATGAAGCTGTATGGTGCCCAGCAAACCATAAAAATGTTAATATGTGTTTTTCTGGTGTAATATTTCCACGAGAATCTACAAAATGGCAAATCTAGTTATGCAGAATATTTTTGATTATTACTTACTATTTCTATAGAGATCCTTGAAGAGAGTGCTATCAGAAAAAGTATCTACAAGATAATTTATCTTACTACGGCTCAGTCTGAAATTGCGTATTATTTCTTCATCAGAGTATTGCTCTGTGATCGAGATCTATCATAAACTATTGCTTAGTACGTACGAGAAATTGCGTTTTTTAATAACTTACTCTCGAATGTTCGGGGTTGATGTTTGAGATGCACATTTTCTTATGCTCTTGGATTAAATTACGACACTGGCTAATAATTGAATTTGTATATTCCGTTTCATCATCAGATGAATTAAATTCTTCAAAAACATCGTCATCATTCAAAAACGCAAGAGCCAAAGCTACACATTTACGTTTTAAGGACATAATTGTATATTTATTGTTAATTTTAGAGGTTAGCAGCCCAGAACAAACAAACTCTATGAAGCTGTGCTCTATGGTTAGGAGCAGGAGACTGTAGAGAATCCACAAATCACATACAAATGATTTGATTTGTGAGAGAATCCTGAGAACAATCACATATCACGTGATGCATTTAAAAACATAATTAAGGCATTTTACATATAAAGAGCATCTTTTATACTGAGGGATTTTCTTGTTTCTTCAAATTTGCTTACCGTTACCCCTTCAAATATATAAAGGAAATTCGTAGAATTCATAGTATAGCATAGTGTGCATGTTTACGAAGTACAAATAACGATATAAAGTAGAAGAATGATCAGATTTTACCGTGGTCTATCTTCTTGTAGTAAAAGTGCTTCTTATGATTAATGGCATGTGGTCATTTATCATTTATTACGAAGTTCTAAACAGTCATTTTTTACTAGTACGAAAGGTCGAAATTGATTCATTTTAATTAAATACTTGTTCAGTTTGATTAGAAAACGATGGGAAATAGATCTTCATTATTACTGCGCGAAGAAGAAATCGCACAGATTCAACAAGAAACTGGCTGTAAGTATATTGTACATGTTAACCTGTCTCCTAATTATTAGCCCTTAATTGATGTACTTTTTAGTTACACCAAATCAAATTGAAAGGCTTTACTCTCGCTTTACATCCTTGGATCGTGGTGATTGCGGTACTTTGAGCCGAGATGACTTCTTACGTATTCCCGAATTGGCAATTAACCCATTAGGTGAAAGAATTGTTAACTCTTTTTTCCAAGGTGACATGTATAACGATCGCGTGAACTTCAGACAGTTTATGAACGTATTAGCACACTTTAGACCTGTCAAGAAAAATAAAGATAATAGGTTAAACTCACGCGAAGCAAAGTTAAAGTGTAAGTTACTATGAATGTTGCTAATCTACCTAAATCTAAATGTCCATTGATTTTCAGTTGCCTTTAAAATGTACGATCTTGATAATGACGATTTAATATCTCGTGATGAACTCTTGGCCATTTTACACATGATGGTGGGCGCAAATATTAGTGAGGAACAATTAACAAGCATAGCAGAACGGACTATTTTGGAAGCGGATGAGGACGGCGATCAAATGATTTCTTTTGAAGAATTTTGCAAGGCCTTGCAAAGGACAGATGTAGAACAAAAAATGAGCATTAGATTTTTAAATTAAATTATTCCAAGCATGTGTCTAATATTAGGTGTACTAAACAGATGTATTTTAAACTTAAGTAAACATAGTTGTTATTTAGTTGATTAGTGCGTACTTATTCTGTATTGTTTAATAAATTTTGTTTTATTAAAATATTTGTAGCTATGTTACATTTTGCACTGCAATTGTACAAACTTAATCTGTGTGTTAAGCAATGTGATTGGTTAATGCCTTTGACACTAGCCAATGGCCAAACTGCCAATTGGTTTAGCGAGAAATGAGAGTACGTATGGACCACAGACCAACATCATTGAGATTTTGTTTGATTCGGATTCTTGGTGCTTCAAAATGTGTATTTCCGTCCGGGGAGTCATTTTTTACCCCAATGCAATACTTCTCTTGGTAAAAAGCAGTTTATGACGTCACGGTGCTAAAAAAAACTGGTATATTACAAGAAAGTTTTTGACACTTTTATATCCTTTATGCCCAATGTACATTGCCCAAATTTTATAGAAATCAAAATAACCGTTGCCGAAAAAGTATATTTTTGTTTTTTATCCTTCGACATTTTTTTTCTCTATTTTTTTAAATAAAATCTAGCATAATTTTTATAGGTTGTACACAGAAAAATAAGGTTTTTCGAATAACATGGAAATTTTAGGTTGCCATTTAAAGAAAAGTTCGATTTTTCAAAAATTCGACCTGTTATTTTTTTAAACTGGCGTTACATTTGCTTTTATTCTAAGTACCTATGTAATAAATTTCATTTAAATGCGTATAAGAAAGTTGGCAACTACGCATACGCAAATCCAAATTTTGAAACTGCAGTTACAGTTGCGTTTATTCCAAATGCCTGCTGAGTGCTGAGTACTTATCAAATTTCATTTAAATATCTTCATAAATAAAAAAAAACCGAGATGCGATAATGGCATTTTTGGAATTGCTTATATATACGGCTAAAGCTATGCCCATATTGAACATCGTGCAATTCTAACGTAACTAACAGAGATCAAATACCTAAGGGCCGGTTGCACAAACGTAGTTTAAACCTCGTTTAAATTAACGCAATGAATTAAGACATATGATTAGTGGAAATTTGACAAAACGTCAAATTTCAACCAATCCTAGACTTTAATCCATTGGTTAATTCCAAGCGAGGTTTAAACTGTCTTTGTGCAACCGGCCCTTAATATATTAATACAGGAAACTCGCTACTATTTGCATTTGCGTACGTGTGACACGTGAATGAGCGCCATCTTTACGGCGCGGTGTGCAATGACGAAAAATAAGAAGAGAATTATTTATATTCCCAAGAGTATTTAACATCATAGGGGTATGATATTATCAAATACCATCATATTATCAGTTTATCCATAAGAATTTTGCAAAATAATCTGTAAAAAATAATACATACCCTAAAAAAGCGAGTTAATATTCATCTGCTCATTTCTGTAATGGTACCTTGGTAGATAATTTCTTTGCCTTTTCAGGTTTCTAATAAGGTAAGGTGGGGTAAGTTTATTTGGAGGAAGTGAATAATGAAGATAATACGAAAACCATGCGAATACTAGAGGTTTCATATAATAAACTACTAAAGGAAGTCTCTCAGCTAACTTTTATTGTTAAATCTTTATTTTGCCTTAAGAGCTTATATATTTTGTAAACAACCTGTTTATGTTTTTAAAAGTCTTTCCTTTGTGTTCTTAAAAAGTTTGTACAATCGGAATGGCACCCTTAATCAACCTATTCCAAACAAATACACTAATGAGTATATAAATTCAGAACTACACTTATGTAAATCTCACCCTTGACTAAACAATCGTGTATTTCTGAAATGACTTTCAACAAAATGATCAGAACACACTCTATAGCTTCTGTTTAAACATTTCACACCTCCTTTCTTAAAAATACCTAGCATCCAAGTCGCTTCTTTTGCAGTTGACCACCCACTGCTTGCACCTGAAATGAAAACAATAGTATAAGCTAGGCCCTACATAACATAAAACTTCATAGAAATTTGTGGAAAAATATAAAACTTACAATTTGGGTATATACAATAAAGTTACTTACACTTCATCGAAAGAATGCTTTTGAACAATTTTTCACAGTGGCATTGCAACAACCATACACAGCACAGACCCCACCAGACATGCTGTTTTACGACTTTTTCCCTTCAAAAAGCAAAATCAAAAGCTGCAAAAATTTCAAATCAAATATGACATTTGATTGTGAACACACCCTAACGCACGGTGGCGCTGCAGTCACTTGCGACAGGTTGTCAATGTGAGTTTCCTGTATTATTATACAGAGTGAGCAACAAAGATTGAAGCGTGCCGCTTCAGCTAAATTGGCAATGTGCCGCTCATAGCATATGCTGATTTGATACAAGATACGAAATACGAATAGACGCACGTCACTGTGACAGCGCAGAACGTCATTTTCGTATACAACTACATACAAAGAAGGTAGTTTTGATATTAATAGGAACAAGCGGTGATGACGCACGCTTCAATCATTGTTGCTCACACTGTATTAAAGTATTTGCAGAGATGTAAAAATGGCCTACAGGCTACATTGCCAACTCCGATCTAAAAATATGATAAGGAATCCACCTGCTATAGGTACATTTCATCAAAATCGGTCTTCGTTTTCGAGTTGTGCTAACGAACGGACGGACACATACCACAAAATTATAAACTCGCTAGGAGTTCGCTCGTTAATAATTACTTATAATCCAAATTCAAAGATTGCCTTAAAAGCGAGTTAACTGCTAGCCGCAATTTCCTTCCCTACTAAAGCTAAACCATCTTTTATCTCCGTGTAACGTAAGAGGATGAAGATCCGAATCTAAATGTTTATTTTATACTGTGAGATACCTGCTCCTTTACTAGTTTACTCCACCTCAGGTCACTGTTTGGTTTGAAAGTGAGTGTATTTGGAAGCTGGTTCTTGAGGTTATAAAAACTGTAAGTGTTATCGATGTTTAACGAAATTTATGCTTTATGTTTTTTTTACATAGCGCTTAACTTTTTTAAATACAGCTCAGTTTATCTTAACTAGCTAATTAGTACCTATATTTTGATTACTTAAAAATAATATGCCCTGTATGTTAGCGGAGCCAGGCCAAGATGTTGCAACGGAGACACAGGAAGACTAGACAGTGCAGATCCACAGAGACACTGACAGCTTGAAGAAGCGGGAAAGTGATCTGTGTTATTGTAGGTTAAAAAAAAACTCAATCCCATTTACCATGCCCAATATCGAGAAGTTAAATAAGAAATTATACAATACCTTAAAGCTAAGTGGATTTTTAGTTAGGAGGGAGTTTTGTACGTATGTAATTGAAAAATTACTTCAGGAAAATATTCAATTAGATGAGAACGCAACCTTCGATAAATACGTTAAAACTTTGTGTAGTAACTTGGAAAAACAATGTTTAATCAACAAAAGCATAGAAAAGCACCACATTGAGTGTGTTGTTGAAGTGCGTCCCTGTTATTTGCCATTTAAAAATACTATAATGTGCCTTTTTAGATCGCCCTTAATTCCGGTTACGATAAACAAGAAACGATTTTTAGCACCATCGGAGCCTTCGAATTTCCAAAACTTCGATATGATTCGGATAGAAGAATTTACTTGCCAGCTATATCAAAATCCCGCTTGTTGTCGGGTCCGAATTCTAAAACTCAACTTTTTCTGGACAGATACAATACTGTTCTGCAAAGGACCCAACGAAATTTTAAAAATAAAATCACTAAAAAGGAATCTGACAGGCTATTTCTGCAAACTGTTGACTATTTATTCACTAAAGGTAGTGTGACATTGAATAAAACGTTAATTCTGGGTGCATTATTTCAAATGTCTGAGGGGAAGTTTGCGCTCGAGGATCCTTCTGGTTTAGTTGAATTAGATTTTAGTGATGCGAAGTAAGAATTTGCGAATGTTTTATGTGTAATAGCATTATGTTTTAGGTATCATGGTGGTTTCTTTGTTGAAAACAGTTTTGTATTAGTTAATGGTTATTATGAAGATAAACTTATAAAAGTTTCTACTGTTATATCACCTCCTGGTGAGGAATATAAAGACTCAATGTAAATGTTCACATGTGTAAAGATTCTAGTCCATTTTGTTTATTTTTAGTTTATCATTTGGCAGTATTAATTACTATGGAGGACCGTCTATAACACCATTAAGAAATTCCCAAAATTTAGCTGAACAACTGAGGCTTAATCCTAATAATTCGATTATGTTGTTCTCTGATGTGTGGTTGGATCACCCCATGGTAATGTTATAAATTAAACTTAGCTGATTTACTTTTTTATCTCATCCCTGTAGATCTTTGAGAAGTTAGAAATTCTCTTCAATGGATTCCACCACTCTCCACCAATCGCTTTCATTTTTATGGGCAACTTTATGCAAGACTATCAGGGATTAGAAAAAATTGACAACTACAAGAAGCTTTTTAAGAAATTTGGCGAATTACTTTCTAATTACACTGAATTGGTTCACAAAAGCAAATTTGTATTTGTACCGTCAATGACAGATCCATGCCACCTTCACATTCTCCCAAGGTGGGTATATTATTTGCTCTACTCTTATGTGCTCACCTTAAATTTCCCATCAGTTTAGAATTTAAATGAGTGCTAGAATTTTTTAAATTGATAGCAGGTTCCGAATAATTTCAGATTTCCCCTGCCTTCGCACGTGACTGAAGAGTTTCAAAAGTCCGTACCAAGTGCAATTTTTACCACCAATCCATGTCGCCTGCAGTACTACACAAAAGAAATAGTGTTATTTAGAGCAGATATCTTGCCTAAACTCATGCAAGGTGCTTTGGAGAAACCCCAAATAGAGGAAATACCCGAGTTTGTAAGAACGCAAAATTGTAGTTTTGTAAATGTGAACGCTTGTCTGTTGAAGATAACGAGAACAATTATCGGTCAAGGTCACCTTTGTCCGTTCTCGTTGAATGCAGTCACTGTGAATTGGGATTTCGACTACACTTTACGTTTATTTCCGTTGCCAAATTTAATTGTGCTTGGTGACAAATCAGAAGCCTACCAAGGGAAATATAAGGAATGTCAATTAGTTAATCCTGTAAGTAATTTACTTGTTGGTTTATGTGTAGGTCATTGGTATGTTGCAATTTCAGGGATCTTTTTGTGGCGATGAAGAATTCCAATTTATGTCTTATGTACCATTTGATGAGACCATTCAAGAATGTAGTTTATAGAGTGGAGTGTATTGTGTGATTGATATTTTTAATTTCTTATTTATTATTTTATTATTATATAACTTTGCTTTTACTAGAGGATTATTGTTTCCTGTAAACAAAATATTTTCAGATTTGACCCATAAAAATATGCACCTTTGATCATGGGCAGAATGTAATTTACGTCAGCACACTCCACTTACTTATGAGTTATGAACTTCTAGTACCAAGAAACTTACACTCATTATGTATGTTTTAGTTTGTTTGGGGGTGAATATCGTCCATTTGGGAGTTCAGATCTCAACACTGAGAACTAAGGATAGATGTTTTTTTTCTATCTAATTTTTTACGTGTATTATCTGTAGGATAGACGCCATTTATTCTGATGTGTAGCAATTCTAATATTCTAATTCTAATATTCGGCTGAGCTTGAGAGAGCTTTGAGAAAGCATTTTTCCTATTCAGAAAAACAAATGAATGTGTACATATTGAACTCTACCCCCCTATAACTTGCGACAGATTCCTTGTAGCTCTTATATAGTGTTTGCCCTCCACAAGTGTAAAAAACACGAGAACGGTGGTTCCACAGTGGGTGTAGGCGCTTCATTTTTACATATTTTCAACTGTGGCCATCATTAAAAATTTTTTTTAATAAAATCCGACTAGGTTGCGGAAATTCCATATCTTCCTATCGTCTCTAGGGTCGAAAATCCACCCTGCTCAACAAATGTTCAACTTTCCTGTTACTCCTGTAGAAATCTGTCAATGTTTTCAACAATTAATGAGCGCATCCCCTGTTGCCCTTGAAATTAAACCAGTTAAAGTGTTTCTGAAATCCTCGGCTCTGAAAAACGTCACTCGCGCGTTTGTTCCCTCCAGTCCCCCGCATTCTAATTTGTACCAAATGTATTGGAATTGTGGTCTGACTGCGAACCTAACGCAAACAAACTACAATTTGATACACCTTCTCGTTCCCAGTTACGGTTGCTGAATTTTACCTTGCGGGGAGTGCGCGTTCAAAGCATTTTACCGCCCCGCTCTTTCCGTAAAGTCCCGCCCCTTAACTAGCGGTGCGTGTGGCTGTTTTTAATCTCCAAAACACAAAACCAAGAGTTTCGAAATGCGGGGGGAGGGGGGTGCTCGAGCGTATTTCCTTCTTTTTCACATCTCCAAAACACAAAACCAAGAGTTCCGAAGGGCGGGGGGAGGGGGGGGGGATTGCTCGAGCGATTTCCTTCATTTTCACATCTTTTCATCAGCGTTCCGTATCTATCGCTTTTGCAAATTTAAAAGGCACCCGCATAGAAAACGCATTTTTGGACCTGTGAGGTCGATACTTCCGGATTTCAGGGGGTTAGAGGTGGGCACTTCTCAATTTTTTTTCGGTACGGCGTAGTCGCCTCGGACCAAAAGGGTGCAAAGTGCGCGAGCGATGCCGTTTTAAGGTAGTCAAAAGATTTAAAACTTATTAGCGAACGAAGGAGGGGAGATACTTTACTCGTATATCATGGATGCGAGTGGGCCGCCTTTTCGATTAACAATGCCCTGAAACTCATTATCCCTAGGGCAAAATGGAAAATTGCATTTCGGAACAACGGATATGCAGAACCAGACGCTGGGCGACAAAGAGGTAACACAGAACGTGAGTAGAACGCATCCTTAGAGCATGGTAGTACCATTGTTTAAATACACAAACGGCTATAATTGCACATGAAGTATGGTCAAAGCCATCGCCTGGGTATGTGAGTTTCAGGGTAAAACGAGTCTATTTGAAGCTGTCCGATGATACACGGATTTATAATTCAAAGTTTAAATAAACAAACGTCAATTAATCGCCTAGAAATGACAGTGGCCATTAATCCATAATAGGTACATACAGGCATTCTCATACAGATCAATTAATTCTCTATTCCAATCCGTTGGCTCAAGAGTTTAAAAGGATATTGGTCCATTTTTGAGCCAAATCGAATTAATTTTCGCCTTTCCGTAATCGAACATATTTAAACTGCACGTTTATAACAGTTAAGCAAATTAATCGAAAATTACCCAAAGGGAAATCCAAGAAAAAAGACGTGATAAAAACGCTGGTTTTTCAATAATAGTCTTAATTATGATTATTACACCTTATTTTAGCAAACAGCTGATCGGATTGTCAGTGGTTTTTGGCAAATAAGAAACTTATGTTTTTCAAAAATGTGTCATTTTGGTAATTGTTGAATAGATATTGCATTGTTTAATCTGTATGAATGATAGTAGGACGTGTAAAGATTAAAGAACAAGACATAATACAAATATTTTATTGAAGTTTCTTGCTTTCCGTTTACAAAATTAAATGAAATCAACCGTTCGATATAGAAATTTATTAGTAGCATTATATGGTTGAAAATTAACCTACTGGATACATCATTTTCAACAAGTCAACAATTTTTTTTTGTTATAAATCTTTTATTTATGAAAATATACTCTCAATTAACTTTTGTGAAGCAAGAAACTGCCTTAGTTAAATAATACCAAATAGCAATACAACACACGTAATGTTCGTCATTTTATTTTTCAATTATCATCAGTTTAGAAAACGAACATTAACAATGCTTCGTATAACAAATATCACACAATCTTAAGCTAATAAGAATTAGTAACAGTAAATGTACAATAATATATATATATTTACAAAAAAAAGGTATAACTGTGGTTGTATCAGTGACTAACAAACTTATAAATATCACAAGATGTGTCTGCACCGATGAAAAATTTGCCTAATTCGAATAAATTTCATTTTGACGAGAGCTGAAGTTTCCCTGCAAGAGTTAACGATAGTGCACAATCAATAATGATACGAGCAACTCACTTTCTTTTTCATATCGTCGACACGCCTCTTCTCGTTCAAGTGCATCGAAAAACCATAGTGTAATTGCGTATCTTGTATGGTAGGCGGGTTGTACTTCGTGAGGATTACGCCGATCGGACCAAAAGAACAGAAGTCTGTCGAATATTGGTTCTATATCGGCCACCTGTAATAACATATCCCTTTAGAGAGCGCACTTGACAGCTTGATAACAAACCTTGTCGCCTCTTGAACCTTCGGGGAATATTCGTAGTAGCCCACCGCTGCGCTTGACATCCCATTGCAAGTTGAGGTAGTATATCGACGTAATACATCGGCCGTCTCGGTTTGGGTTGTCGACGTGTTTTACATAATGGGAACCTGAACCGGGATAACACGCTACCATTGCCTGTAGAATAGAAAATTAACAATTAGAATGAACCCTTTCAGGAAGAGGTTAATCAAATTTTTTTTAATTAAATCATGTTAACATTATAAAAGCACAGGGTCATAAATTCCAAGTATTTTCTGTATTCTTAGAGAAATAATCCTTAGGGTCAGTATTTCATGTTACCGTAATTTTTGTCTGACAGTTAAATGCTATGGAAGCAATATCCCATAAGTGTAACTGAATGAAAATGAAAGATATCACGCCATATGAATAGCAACCATTAGAACTGTACGGTTAATTAGATTTTAAGAGTAATTCTAGAAGATTATATGTGCATAGTAATTTATAGAAATTACTTTCCATGTAGGTAGAGTATTTCTAGATATGTACATATCAGTGTTATAAGATAAGCTAGGGTACAACTCATTCAATGAAAGCCATACGGGGTGATTTCTAACCTCCCTACCAAACTGAAATGGTAACTAGAGGGGATCAAAATAAACGATTTTTTCAAATAGTTTTGATCAAATTCTATTAAGAAAGTTAAGTATTTAAATTTTTCAAAATTAACAAATTAATTACTTAATAAGTAATTTTTGACATTTAGGTGACATCAGTGTATTTGATTAGATTATATTTTAATAATCAAGTATCATATCGTTTAAATCAGCGGTTTTCAATAAATGAAAACCCGAGCGAAACCCAGTAACTGTTAATTTTGAAAAATTTAAATAACTTTCTTAATATTAGAATTTGATCAAACGTTTATTTTAATCCCCTCTAGTTACCATTTCTTTTTGGTAGGGAGGTTAGAAATCACCCCGTATTTTAGAACCCTCATATAACGTAGGAAATTAACAAAATGACTCACGGCCAGTTGCACAAAAAAAATAATCCAGGATTGTTGTTTAATCCGGTATTAAGACATTTTATTGGCTTTATACTACAGTATGCAGCCAATCAAATGTCAAAATTCTTGTTTAATCTCAGATTTGGCAAATAATCTAGGATTTTGATTATAATTCGCTTTCCTGCAACCGGCCGTCAATTAGTTTTTAAAAATATATAAAAAATACAAGAAAAAAGTTATTCATACTCCAATTTTTTATTAACCACGCTTTTTTTTACTTTTTTAAAAATTAAAAAAAACACAACTTGGTGTTACAACTCGAAATCCGTGAAATTTAAAATCTAAAATTTAAAAATTTAGAAGTACTACACAAAAGCAATAACTACCACGATTTAATTCACTCTGAACTTTTAGAAATACACAAACATATAAACAAACCCCAAATTTTTAATGAAGTAATAAGTGAATATCTCTTAACAAAAATGGTAAATTTATAATTTTAATTATACAAATTCCATAATACCCGAGATAATACCTGTAATCACTAATCCAGTCTGTTTAATTCATTAACTTCATATTTATTGTAAACGTCCATCTTTTTGTCATTTCAGTTATAAAGTACGTATTGTAACATAGAATCATATTATTAATCTTAAAAATTGTTAATCCTAGGTTTAGGCTTTGGTAATGGCTGTAAAATTTATATAACCGGAACATATATAATGTAAGCTGTAAATTAAAAACTTTTTTGGGAAACACAGGGACGATAATTTGTGTAAGATTACATTTTTAGCTTTTTCCTATAGTGCACGGTTTTCGAGTATAGATAGCATCAATGTGTGTTTTTTCAAATATCTCTATAAATAAGAAAGTTAGCATTGCCTAATCTGCGCATGCGCATGTGATTTTTACTGTTTCAATCTTTTCCTTTATTTGAACCGATTTGAACCATCTGTACTCGCATCTGTAGTTAAAATTAACATCAACTGGCACACATTTTAAAAATTACTATAGTAATATACTTGTAAAACAATGGATTTTCGATTTTCAAAACTAGTGCGATTTCCTACATGCATTTTCTATTTTAATTTTTATATCACTTTTCGGATAAAATAAAAACCGTAGTTATAGTTTTTTTTATTCTGCGTCCGTAAACAATAAAATACACAGGGTGTTGCATTCACAAACAAAAAGTTAAGATCATTTCCTGCTAAAACGAAGTCGAAAAAAGAAGACTTTCCGGTTCGCATTCCGGATATTAAATGCATTAATTTGTTATATAAACACACCAATTACGTCATAAATAACGGAGATAATCGAATATTCCGGGACTTCAACTTAGCCTGTATAACCAAAGAGCCATTTTGCAAGTTAGTCAAAATGCCTTGGAACAAAAATCGATAATGATGTTATGATGTACCTATATTGTTTACAGTAAACGTTTAACTTTTAATTCACATATGACAAAAGTTACCATGTGATATTTGATTACTTATTATACTGCTGGATATACACCATATACAGGGTGTTATACGACCGTTCGAAAAAAAAAATCGGGTTGTAGAGGGCATCAAAACAAGCACTTTTTCCAAATAAACCGAGGGTCCAACGTGTTTCGTTTGGGAGCCACCCCCCCAAAGAGTGTTGAAATCTGCATTTCTTCTTTAATTTTTTTCTCAGCAACCATAAGAGTTACAAAGTCGGGTGGCATGTCTTTGAATAGGTTTTTGGGTATGCTCTTTCCGATTTTGCAATTTTTTTTCCAAAATTCCTACCCCTAAAGGGCGCACCCCTAAACTAGAGTGCAAAAAAAAATTCTGATTTCGACGAAATTTGGTATCTGGGGGTTTTTTAACATGAAAATCACGAATCTGAAATTAGTTTTTGAAAATTCGAAAAAAAAAAGTTCCACTGCAATTCTTGGCGGGACAACGAAAATAGAGATAATTCCACGAAATTTGTTGTGTACATACTAAACGAGTTAAGGAACAAAACTGTCGAACAGTTTTTTAAAATAACTTTTCAAACAAAAGTTATACTCATTTGAATGTTGGTCCTTCGGGTCGCGGTGTCCCAAGCCTACTAGTAAGCCATAATTTCGCATGTGTTGGTTGACAATGTCGCAAAAACAAAAGATTAACGGTTTGAGTCGATATTTTGTTATTTGGAATTAATTCGTAATCGTAATTCATTAAATGATTAAAAAATTCGATGTATCGATTAAAACACCTACCAAGGTATCTTAAAGCGCTGATCGATTATTTATTATCTAAATAAGGTAGGGGAAAAAGTCAAATCACTTTCCGTATGCTATGATACTTTTTCACTATGATCAAAAATTTTCATAATCTTAGGTTGAAAAATAACTTCCAAAAGAACACGCTCCTTTTAAGGACAAATCAGCGCTTTTATGTACCTTGGTAGGTGTTTTAATCGATACATCGAATTTTTTAATCATTTAATGACCGAATTAATTCCAAATAACAAAATATCGACTCAAACCGTTAATCTTTTGTTTTTGCGACTTTGTCAACCAACACATGCGAAATTATGGCTTACTAGTAGGCTTGGGACACTTCGCGACCCGAAGGACCAACATTCAAATGAGTATAACTTTTGTTTGAAAAGTTATTTTAAAAAACTGTTCGACAGTTTTGTTCCTTAACTCGTTTAGTATGCACACAACAAATTTCGTGGAATTATCTCTATTTTCGTTGTCCCGCCAAGAATTGCAGTGGAACTTTTTTTTTCGAATTTTCAAAAACTAATTTCAGATTACTAATACCAAATTTCGTCGAAATCAGAATTTTTTTTTGCACCCTAGTTTAGGGGTGCGCCCTTTAGGGGTAGGAATTTTGAAAAAAAAATTGCAAAATCGGAAAGAGCATTCCCAAAAACCTATTCAAAGACATGCCACCCGACTTTGTAACTCTTATGGTTGCTGAGAAAAAAATTAAAGAAGAAATGCAGATTTCAACACTCTTTGGGGGGTGGCTCCCAAACGAAACACGTTGGACCCTCGGTTTATTTGGAAAAAGTGCTTGTTTTGATGCCGATTTTTTTTTCGAACGGTCGTGTAACACCCTGTAGAATTTATTGCCTGTAGTGTCAGTTTTTTATCACTGTCGGTTTAAGCGGAAATTGACGGAAACGACAAATTTTTTAATGGAACATCCTGTATTTTTTTATTTGTGAAAACCGAGGTGAAAACGTAATAAAAAATTGTGATGAAAGATAACAAATAATCAAGAAAAAAAATCTCTCTTCCATTACGCCAAGCCGCAATTTTGTCTCACTGGGTGGTGCTTTAATTCATAAAGCAGAAACATTGTTATTCGTATTTTTCATCGTAGTTTTTTCATTGAGTGTTTAAAAATAAAAAATATTTAGGATCTTCTATTAAAAAAATTATCAAAGTCCTCGTGTGAGATCGAAGGGACTTCAGCGCATTTTTGTGTGGCAGATCAGTATTCTATTAGCCACTTTTGACTCAACCATGAATAAATGATCTTGTCGAAGGATACCACATTCCCTTTGACGGTAGCCACTTCCGATGTCCCGTTCACCCGCAATTCGCGTTTGAAGATTTAACTCCACCATCGGTAAGATCGTGTCGGGGGCTACCACATTCCCTTTGACGGTACCCACTTCCGACGTCCCGTTCACCCGCAATT
The DNA here is from genome assembly GCF_008802855.1 of Photinus pyralis. Taxonomy (NCBI): domain Eukaryota; kingdom Metazoa; phylum Arthropoda; class Insecta; order Coleoptera; family Lampyridae; genus Photinus; species Photinus pyralis. The sequence goes on from NW_022170249.1 coordinate 7,945,329, forward strand.
CGCGTTTGAAGATTTTTATCCACCATCAGTTAGATCTTGTCGGAGGCTACCACAGTTCCTTTTTCGGTGCATACTTATATTACACCCACATTTTGGTGGATCTCGCTAAAAACCTTCCACAAGATAGTACTTAATTTTTGGGGGGCACTTCGCATTGCTCGAGCTTCTATTGGCGACACGAGAAAGAGAGACAGCCATTCGAGATTTACGAAACGTTAAAACGCGTGACAGAATTCGCAACGGAAGGTAAAAGGTGCCCGAAGTTGACTACCTCTCGAAGACGCGCGCGCGCGCCTTGCAAAAGGTCGTTAATTTCGCCCCTAGGCCAAAAAACAAAATTCCGCCACGCAAGAGTTGTGCGCGTTTACAACATCTTTCTGACGACACCAATTTGAAAAGAATCGGACCAAAACTGTAGTTCTACTACAGTAGGAAAAAACGGAAAAACCTTCACGTTAGTATACTACGCTCGAGGACGACGCCCAGATGTCGCTAACCCCACATCATGTAGCCCTGTCCCCAAGGTTTACAAATTACACGGCCTTGTAGATACACGTACACCCGTTGCCTTTCTACAAGAGTTCTTCTACGCACCCACATTTGCTGCCAGCCAGCCAGCCGGCCAGCCAGCCAAAGCGAGATTAAAAGCAACTTTTTACAAATAAATTTGCAAAAATGCGCTAAAAACCAGTACATGCGCTTTTTGATTAAACCGGAAGTATTTATAGTAAAAAATGGACACAACAGCCAATCAATTCCTTGTTCTTTACGATATACCAAATTTGAAAGAGTTGATTTTCAGATAACTATAGTTGACCGTTTCGGGACTATTGTGTACTCCGTATTAGGTACAAACGAAAAGATAATGCCGTTTGCACTGACAAATACGACCTTAGCGTAGCTAGATATCCATTGCGACAATGGTTGCTATGGATTTTCGGCTATGCTAAATTTGTGGTACAAGCGGTTATTAATAGCATACTACCCCCTTAAGGCGCATTATTGCAAAGCAAATTAAAAGCAGAGTATAACGGCAATGTATGGTATTTTAATTTCCAAAACAGATCTGGACCCTGCCCTGCCCTACAAAACTCAGACCTTAGTTTTAAAAATGCTTGGGACGACATCTATTGTTTCTAATTATCTGACAACTAATTTACTATTGTCGCTTGAAACATTCACTTCGATTTATTGTTTTGCCTATAGTTTCCAGGAATAAGAAATTTTTATCGAAATAGCAGTACTTAAAACATACGGTAACACAGGCGGTTACCCTTGAATATCGACCTCGAATGAATGTCAATGCAGAGAATATTGCCAATACATGGTTAACCATAATAACACCCCACTCAGTGTGGAATTACAAGATATCTAACTAGGTTCAGAGAATGAATGAATTAAAAAAAACATTGAGATGACTCAGATGTCAAACAATAAATTGCAATTCGTTTGTTGTTTTTAGCCTACTTAAGGTATCCAAAATGACAAATCCCAATGAGTAAGATTTATGAATTATGATTCAACTTGCAAAATCATCGCCTTTAACTGAAAGAAACCCAAGAAATTGGAATTACCCATGATAAGAGTGTGAGATTAAGTGAGAGTACTAAAGGCTTAAAAGGCATTTGCATTTTATAATCCCATAATCCAAAATTATCCATAGCTTGCATTATTGAGCATGCGCAATACCTTTTGCGAGATAACGTGGGTATAAACAGCAACACATGCAATTTTGCGTACGTGACTATCATCAGGCTGGTGGTTCACAATAAAGAAAGAGGGAGCGATACGTGCCACCACAAGTGTAAGCGCGAAGGCAACAATCTCAAATTGATCTTGTTTATTTTCATAGACGGCGGGGATTTTTTGTAATAGTTACCTACGACGGCGACATTCAGACGTTACACAACATTAAACAAAAATATAAATAAAATGCACCACATTCGCACTAACCTTAGTTCGTCCATTAATGTTATATTGGCCAATTTTACCGTTGTTTAGCATTTTATTGGCTCGCATAATAACTAAATCGACTTGCGAAATGAGGTGTCCTATATTTTTACACGATTTTTCTTTTCCGTCGATCCAAGCGATTTGATCTCCGCGAATTGTTTTTAAATCACCGTGTCGTCCCGTGCTTGACACCAGCTGACCGTCTCTAAAAACCCCTTTTGTATGCATATCTATAACTTCACCAAGAACAGCTTTACCCCGTTCTTCACCTAAGAAATTGTCAACAACACAAACACCGTACGTATCCATGTCTCTGATAACGTTTCTGCACATTTCTTCCACTACATCTTCGTTATTCTTGTGAAGAAACGGTGGTGAATCGGAGTGCAATAAAATCTCGGGGAAATCTCGTACGCTTGAACGACGAGGGTGCACAATATTTTCTCCGCTGATAGGCATGGCCGATTTTGCACAACGCAATGCCTTTTCGGTGGCGGATTTTTCCTCGTGAAAATTTAAATCTAAATTTAAAGATAAACTTTCGGTATCGGCACTTAGTATCTCATTTTCGGAACTTCCTTCGTACGTTATTGCACTAATAAGATTGTTCGATTCACTAACCGTATTTAAAAAATTCCTTTCCGAATTAATCACCGCAGATTGTTCAGTCTTGAGGCAACTTATTTTGTGCTTTTTCCAGTCGTGTTTTTGGTGCAACTTCGAACAGTAGAATGTCGTTTTACAACGTGAACACCGGAGCAAATTCTCTACCCCGCCGCACACTGTACACGCATTGTTCGTGACTAAACTCATTTTTTTTCTCGCGGATCTTTATACCACCATCAGTTTCTGACATTTGTACTCGTTTACTTACGCTACACTTTTCAATTTCACCTTGCTTTACTTCGAAAATTTACCATAGGGTTCGCTTTACTTTTACAATCAGCTGTTTACAATATTTTCATTATGTTATACACGTTTGCTTCAGATTGCAATAGAGAATGCTTTCATGCGTAATTAGAAAGAAACAACTGTCATTTCTCTAAAATAAAATAAATCGTGGATGTGGTTCCCATATCGACTCCGACACTTTTATCCGGAAATTGCGCCTCAATTAGTCGTCAGTAGGGATCTTTGCCCTTCAAAAGGTATTGTAGTGGTATTTTTTTTAGGGTTGTTGAGGTCTTGGCCTTGAAACAAAAACCATATTTTCTACTTTGGAGGAGGAGCGCTCGCGCCGCCATCTTGGATGACAGGTACAAAGAATCGGTTTTTTTCAAAATAGGTCCGCAGCGGTTGATTGAAGAAGTTCAAACATAATGTAAAGAGGACAAAATTCCTCATATTTGTTGTACTTTTTTACTTGTTTTGTACTTCTAATATGTTCCGAGTAACAGCAACCAAACTATAAACATTGGAAAGATTGCCGGCCACAGCACACCTTGTGTCGATCTACAATCTATCTATCTAGATAGATTGTAGACAGGGATCAGGCGAAGTCACCGAATCGGTGGCTTCGGATCAGGTGTTCTGTAGACCGGCAATCTTTCCTGGCGAGAGGTTTACCTACAGTGATATTCATGTAGAAGTAGACATAGGGATTTCCTACGTCTACTTACTTACCCTTCCTTCTGAACTACTCACTGTCAAACCACTAACTAACTAATAAACTAACTAACTACACATTCAACGTTGCAGTTTTGCAGTTGCAAACTTGTTTGATTTCTTTTTAAATTTTGTTTGAATTTATAAGCCCTGCGTTATAACTCAACCCACTACACAATCACAAACACTCCTGCCTTACCTGGGATTCGAACCCAGGCCCCTTGTAGCCAAAGTTAGAGCTACTAACGTACACTCATCTGAGCTACGCAGGTTGGCGTATAATTATAATATTGCAGGAAATGTATTATAAATTGTCTATAATTATTAATAGAATTATTAGAATTAAATATTAGTTATGTATTAATGATGGATTTGTAATTCAATCCTTGAATCGATTACGAAATATGTGTAAGTAAAGCCCCTAGTAACTCGACATGACGCACCCTATATCTATCATTTCCAATGTATTGACGCCTTTAAATGGATACCACAGACACTCTCTATGATATTTATTGACAATTGACATTGACAAATAAACATAACCTCAATAATGTGTAACCGCATATTTAAATAATAATATGAAAATGGTTTTTCAGTATGTCCTACCCTAGTGTAATTTCGAAATTGCAATGGACGACACGTTATTTGAATTTTTACATTCCGAAGTAGTAAATTATGTGGTCGACAGTAACATTTCCAATAAGGATAAAGTAAGTCAATTCTTTGTCCTCTTCCTTCTTCCTCTACAACAAAGGTTTTTCGTGTTAATAGGAAGAAGATTTATCCAACTTAGAATACATCGGATTCTCAGTTGGCTACAAAATCATCGAAAGGTAACCAAAAAATAGAGTCAAGTAACGTGACCAAAATTTAAATTTTAAGATTAACAAGAGAGATGCCTCGTTTCAAGGATGAATTGGACACAATGAAGTTTATATGTACCGATTTTTGGTCTGCCATTTATAAAAGGCAAATTGACAATCTACGCACAAATCATCATGGCGTGTACGTGTTGCAGGATAATGAATTTAAGTTTTTAACCAGAATGTCTAAGGGGAAACAGTATCTAGAATTAGCACCTCGATATGTGGCATTTACGTGCGGTGTTATCAGGGGCACCTTAGCTAATTTGGGCATTAACTGTTTAGTTACTGCCGAAGTGCAAACTATGCCAGGCTGTAAATTTCACATACAGGTGCACCGAACATGAATATTGATTTTATTTTAAGTTGGTTGTAAGCATCATTGTGTAACGAGCTAATATATAATATCTAATAAGTATTAAATACTATGGTAAAATAACGTGAGCCTTTATGAATATACTCTTGCTGGTGCCATCTCCACCTTGTGGGTACTGTGTTTCCTATATTTTGATCAGTGGTGGTTGATTACTGTCTACTGTGTAAGTAGAAAAATGTATGAGTGTCTTCAGGGGGATTACTTTGAGAAAGAGGATTATTGAATTATGAGATGCAGAGATGCTATCCCTGAGGTCGTGCACCAAGGTATTGTGCGGTTTTTATAGATTTCGATGTAGATGGTACTTGGTGTACCTACACATGGTCACAAGGAGGATTTTGCAGACGCGCATTGATTGACGAGTATGTGTAAAGATTCGTTTGCTTTTAAAAAGTGTATTTACAATGGAATTGTAAACTTTTTTAATAATTCCCATGAATCAGTAGAGCAGCTTACGAAAATGGAGCAGTATTTGTGTTTTTGTCTTTCTTTATGTTGTGCATAATAAAAAATATACATACCTACAATATTTGGCTGTACGATAGATAAGATGTGGTCATTGGAAAAAAGCTTGGAGGCGCCGGGCATCGATCCCGGTACCTCTCGCATGCTAAGCGAGCGCTCTACCATCTGAGCTACGCCCCCAGTGTAGAACTCAATTAGATACCTAGTATGTATGTCCCAGAGATTGTTACATAAAAATATGATAATGAATACTTACGCATTACATCTTAGTAATACAAACAAATTTTTATTTATTATTATCTACAACTAATAAGTATCTAAATACACCGCAAACAATAAAGTAGGATCTTTTTCTTTCTGTTTTGTGCCAGCTGTATAGACTGTCATCGATACTGGAGAAGTCGTAGGTTGTATATCTACCAGGGGTAACGATACATTAATGAGTTATGGAGCGATCCGGGATGCGTAAATATATTGTTTACCACGGTACAGACGGCTCGGCCTCTGTACCGTAGTATAGAATGTTCCTGAAATATCGCACAAATGTCATATACATTGTTTACTGTGCTGCAGACGAATGGTCAGTGGTGTGCCGAATGGATGGAGAAGTTTAGTACGCGTCTACTGCTTCTAACTGGATTGTAAGATACACATACCCTTCTGCCAAGAAGAAGTGCTTGTTTTTGCAATGGAGATGCACTAGTACAGTAGGTTTCCCAAAGTTTTAACTGTGTCAGTGATATAACGTTAAAGGAGGGAGGTACTAAAAACGCCACTTCCAATGGCATCAACACTTTATCAACCAGTTTTACTGAAAAAAACATCCCAATTCTCTATCACAGAAAACAGTATAATCCTCGAAAACATATGACACGATTTGGATTTATCACGTAATTTTGCAATGTGCCTACCGCAGTTATAAAGTATTTCTAGGTACCTATAATAGCAATTTTATATGTTATGCTGTAGCATTGAATAAAAATACTGTTTATACCTATTCAATGACTGTAGTAAGAAAGGGATAAGAAATCGCCGATATTTTGATTACATTATATTTACTACGATATACAGATATAGTCTGTAAAATGAGTAAGTTTCGATTTCGGATTAGCGCTTAATTAACGCACTCCATCAGTTTATATATCTTTGCCGTTCTAACACATAATAATTGTGGTAGAAGACAAGTGGGTAGCCAGTTTTGTCACCGCCGGTGGTGAACTAAAAGGACGCTCTACGTTCAAGGAATTTTAAATGGAAATACATGCACCAAAAAGAGATATCAATACGTAAGTCATGCTTTGGCACAACTCGGGAAACGTCCATTTAAAAGCGCAATGCAGTGACACTTAAAATGTTTTGCTTATTTTTCGGTACTGCAGACAGAAATGATTTACAGGTTGATTATAAACAGTAGGGTAATGAAATCGTAATCGGGAATTTTGTAATTTGCATTAAACCCAAATCGTTACATTAGTAATACTAATAATGTGCAATTATACGTATCTATTAATAATCTGTTTGCTGAAATTTTGTGAGCAACCCTGGGTACGTTCCGGCTTTTGCCCACAGCCTCGGGTAGCGTCGGGAAATAATTGGCGAGCAAAGAAAATTAAAAGTGTATTGTCTAAATAGAAATAAAAATATATATATACAAAATAAAATAATATAAAAGATTTCCGGAGCAGTCCTCGTATTTACTTGGGGAGTACTGCCATCTGCCGGTAGTTATCTGGCCCCAGCGTGTCAGCTGGTTTGCTGTCAATGCCGTTTTCGTGTCGGACTGTAGGTTAATTTCCACGTGCAGTGCTGTCTAGAATGTAACAAATTAATTGATGCGGGATTGAGGGCTGCGCCACCCGAACGGGGTAACCAACAGAACCTGCGGGGTGAGTGTTCGAACTGTAACAACTAACCTTTCACGTGACGGCTTTCAGCCCCTTATGGTTAACGTAGGCGGGAGCACTGTGCCCCAGGTTTAGGCAGGACGGGGCGACGGGAAGATACTACGGAGGTGTACTTCGTTTAAAACCAGGAGTCACGCTCCGATTTTGTTTTGAAGACACGGACAGGTAGGAACGTACGGAGAGTAGCTGGTAATCTTGAGGAATACTTGTTGTAGTAACCCGTTCGCTAGGGAGTACACCTAGGAACTGGAATTACTCGGGGAATTGGGAACTGGTCAGAGTAATAGAGGTAACGGCTTGCACGTTTTAATAAAGGGTTGAAAGATTGTTGTTTTAATGACACTATAAACACTCACTCACCTCGACGGCTAATTACGATTAACCCCCTAGGGCTAACGGCAACACACTCAACACAAGGAACGACAGGGGGTGCAGGTTAACAACGGTTTTACAGGAAATGGAACGACGGTTAAAGGTGCAGTAATCAATGACAGGTAAATAAGGCTGGTTAATAGCAAAAGGCACTGGTAAAGGTAGAAGCAAAAGTTACAAACACTGGACTGACACAGGTATATATATCTTGGAGATCTGGTGGGGGAAGACGATTAGGAGGGGCGAAATTAAGTGGAAATATCTGGGGGAAATCTTATTTACTGGTTTGGGCAGATTATTTCCTCACCCTTAATTTCGTTTCCTCACATTTTATGCATTCCCGAATTTGATTAACTCGGTAGAATTTTTACCTGGTATACTTATGTATACCGGGTGGTGCCTAGGGCGACGCAGTATAGGGATTTCAATGGTAATTTCTTTGTCAATTACTAGCTCCCCTAATTATTTTAGAAGCAATAATCTAAATGTGTTTTTTTTAAAGAAAAAAATACTGCATCTGTTCAGCGTATACAAATACATACAAATTTTGAAATTGGCATTAGTTTTACATTTATTCGAAGTGTTTACATATGGAACTTTTTATGGGAGTTGCGCGTGGAAAAATAACTCCAACTACAGTGGCCACATAGGTACCTAGTTTCATATATGGTTTCAACGCGTGCGTGAAAGTGGATTACTTTGCTCGCAGTTGTTGATTCGTCCACTTATCTTCATCTGATTAGTGCGCACACTCGCCTGGGGCCTGCGCAAGATTCAATTGGGGTCAATTATCCACAACAGTACTGTTTTCCCTATTTACCACTATTTACTATATATAATTCTGTGAGAACATATGGTGGAGTCGAGTCGATTCAATGCGCCTCCTGCTTAAAAGTGATCACTTACTATCCTTTAATGCGAAACTAACCGGGAGTTTTTTCCGCCGCGGAAGCAACGCAGCGTTTTACACGCTGGAATGAGATACACGCGCTTATATGGAATAAACTAGACGGGCGTTTTTTCCACGCTTCTCCGCTCTGGCTCCGCCAGCGTGAGCGGATTCAACGCAACCGGACGCGTTTTTCCGCTGCGATACGACTGTCCTAGCGTTTATTTGGCAGCGATACATTGTGAGAGACGTATTCCTTTCCGCAGCGATATTATCGCTCCCGTGTAGTTGCAATTATTGTAGCGGAAATTACGCTGCGTTGATTCCGCGGCGGAAAAAACGCCCGTCTGGTTTCGCACTCACGGTTAAACAACGGCTTAGCCTACTCATTCAAACGCAAACCTATTAAAATGTCAATTTAACATTATGCTATAAAATAAAACATTTGAGCACTCTTAAGTAAGTACGTTATTATTGACAGTATCCGCGACTTTTCCTTCACCTACCGAATACCGATCACGTTTGAGTACGGTAAAATCGTCACTTGACTTGATCATTGATGCGACACCTACACGGGACACCATTGTCTTTTTTTGCTAGACTTTAACCTTGAACGAAATTCGTAACATTGTACCCATACCATTACGAGTGATAGACCTACTAGGTACCTGCTATACGAAACCATAATAAGCATTTCCATTTGCAATGTTAAAAACTCGAAAAGTAAATTTGCTGCTGATGCAACAGATATCAGGGTTACAAAAGACGAATCGTTTTGTAATTTCACGCAAGTCAAGTGGTAGTGGTGAAGTAGGTATCGTGTAGCTATGAATGACTTGAACTATTATATCATTGACCTGTTCGATAAGCTGCTTTCTTATGGATGCGCGGTGTAAAGGTCCATAATATCATTGAATAATTTTTATTCAATGATAATACTGACCATACAACATAACAACAGCCGAATTTAGACATGCGTAATTGTGGTTAAATTTTCGTCACTTTTTTTGTGATTACGTAATTTCGGCGAAATTTTAAATCGTACTCGATTATTTACAAAAAACAGGTAGGTACAACAATCTTGTTTTGCAGCATATTGGGACAACGGTTTCGTTATTACTCTAAAAAGTACAATTTTTTTCAAATTATCTCGCTCTTGACGTGGTATTTGATAATCTACAGCATAATATTTAGGTCATTATAGATTCCTTTATCACGTTGCACACACGCTACGAAAAAGAAACCGACCTAAAGAACGCAGTTGCAAGTTCTTTTATAAATAAACCGAAAAACGGAAAAATCCTCAAACGCGCACGGTGGTACGTACGCAAACCAAAGTGCATCGTGTATTCGAGGATTCGAGCATCATCGCAATTCCATTCCAGCGCTACAGACGTAGAGACGTCCTTGTCGGTACAGCTTCTCGATTAAGAACATGGACTTCCAATTCGACCGACCGGATTTACCTTCGAGATGCACCTGGAAAAAGGGAATGGACCAGAAAGAGAGTCCACACACGATTATCCCATTGTAAGTTATTTATTTACATAAAATTCGTATTTACAGTAAACTCAATTTTAGAACTCCTCCGAAAAAAATCCGTCCAAATGTTTTGCACGTTATTGGAAACACGCCAATGGTTAAACTGAACCGTATTCCACAAGCGGAAGGAATTAAATGCGAAATGTGTAAGTAACCCCTTTTTATAAACAGACCGAAATGCACTTTGAAGTGTGCCGAAATCGTTGGTCGTTTCACTTTATTAATAATCAATGCACTTGCACGCTTCACACGTATTAACAATTGATATGAAAAGTGAAACGCTCATACTTCTCATCTATCGATTTCCGTGTATAAATAGTTCATCGATGCAGGACAATTTTTTGTCAAACATGAATAATTTATTTAATGGTGTGTTGGTTTGGTAGCACTATATAAGTAAGTGGTTTTTGTAATTAGGGAAAGTAGACCTGTTGATCCACTGGGTAACAATGCCATTATGTCAATTATACCTATATTCAAGGTTCTTTCAATTATTTGTAAGTGATCTCAAATTATTGATGGAAAAGAAAATCTCCATCACTTTAATTTAATGGTAATTCGTATGATATACTTATTCCCATTCAAATGTAGTAACCATTGGTATTGGTATTTGTACTTGTTGCTAAGCAAAGTGCTGAAAAATACAAATAAAACAAAACAAATATATACCCACCATACCAGTACAAAGCAAACCGTTCTAAGGTCAAGCGTAATTATTGTAGATTTATATTTAGGTAGTGTATAGGTACAAACATTTCCTGAGTTTGCTTTGAATTGATTTGAGAATTGAGATATAGGATATAGGGAAGTTGAAAGTTGGAACGAATCTTTCAGCATTCGGATGTGGGTGGACGATCGATGCACCGCCTGAAAGAGAAAGTCTATATATAGCTTCTTTATTCTTAGGTTATTAGGATAGGAAACTAAAGTAGTAGTAGTAATAGTACACTACCACTGGTAGTACTACATCATTGTTCTAATCTGACCACGTACATTAACGTACCTGTGTGCACGAACCAAAACAAAATCAATATTTCGAAGAATTTAATTCACAAACATGCGTGCTTGTATATGGACGTTCATTCACTATAGTTTCGGCAAAGAGTAATACTCTTTGGTTTCGGTTTAAAAATAGCTACAACCAGAACTAAACAGATATTTGTAAATAAAGTTGTATCCAGCCACAGATTATTGCATGGTATTAGTTGCCGTCGAAATATGTTTCTATGATTTCTACTTTTTTCGCTATTTGGTTCGTTATGGTGTCGAGTCTTGCACCAAGGAAGGAATTTTTTCTGTACCGCTTACAAAAAAAGATATTGTAAAAAAACCAACAAACCGTTTTTTACATGTTCCATAATTTTACACTTTTGCCGTATAATTTTGTATTGCTGTCTGTCGTCTGTCTGTTGGTCTGTCCGTCTGTTCCTTTGTCTGTCTGTCCCTCTATCTGTCCGTGTGAACGATAACTTTGTTTAGAAATGTCCAATCGCTTTTACATCTCCGTTAGTTATTAACTGAATTGCATGAAATTCAATATGGGCATAGCTAGCCATATAATACGCAATGCCAAAAGTTAAGTCGAATTGATTCAAAATTCACAGTGCCCTTTTCGCATCTCGACCATTTCTAAACCAAATTGCAAACTTTTTTATTTATAAAAGTATTTAAATGAAATTTGATACATAGGCACTTGGAATAAAGGAAAATCTAACGCCAGTTTCAAATTTGGTTTTGCGCATGCGCAGTGCCAACTTTTTTATTTATGGAAGAATTTAAACGAAATTTGATACATAGACGCTTCGAATAAATGAAGATCAAACGTCAGTTTCAAAATTTGGTTTTGCGCATGCGCAGTGCCAACTTTTTATCTATGGAAGCATTTAAGTGAAATTTGATACTTAGGCGCTTGGAACAAAGCTAAACAAATCTAACATTAGTTTCAAAATGTAGGTTTGCGCCCAACTGAATTAGGTATTTTACTAAGATATGGTGGCAAACCTTTAACTACAGATACTTCGCATAGAAGTGAATCTAGTGGTGTAACGGGAGCTCTAAATTTGGTTTTTTATTTTTTCAAATTTTATGAAGATACCTAAAGTTGAAATTTTTTGAGATTTTAAAGATTATAGTAGTTTACGTCAGCACATATAGAGTACATAGCACCATTGGAAGAATTGCAAAAAAATCTGCAAACAGTTAGTGGAATTAATGATTTGTCTTTTCTGCGTCATTTGAATTTTATGGGCCATTGTATTTTTATGGGTTCCGGAAATCGGGGAGTGATTAAGTCGCAGATAACAGCTAACGCATTGATTATTTTAATAATGAATAGGGGAGGCATTCGCTTCGTGGTCACAAGAGTATTCACTGCGTGGTGTACGTTCAAGTTTGATTTTTACCTGTTAAGTCGCGAAAGAAATCGTCGCTCAATTACGTTAATTACGTTCGGGTGCTCTTATAAAGTTAGTGCGAGCATTGCCAGTGTGAAAGCTACTTTTTGGGTCATCATTAAACCAAATGGTGGCAACTGATATTTATTCTTATAACGAAAATTAAAAGGTACGACATTTATCTTTAAAAACGCCGACAGCTCCAAATTAATTATTTAAACATATTTGTTGTGGAACTTAATCACAAAAAAGGGGATTATCGTGGAGCTAGAAAGTAGAGAAAACGTGCTTGTTATGTAAACGTGTTTCTGTCACATAAAGGAGACCCGTGTAATGGAGATCAAGGACGAACTAATTCAGCGCGCCCGTATATTTTCGCTTACAATAACAGGGATACAGAGATAACAGTGGGCCGCCCAGTTTCGTTGGCATAGATCCGAGATAACATAAATAGATAAAAATGAGGGCCTGCGATTGGTGAAAAAGAGACGCTGGTCGCAAAGTTTACCTACGTTTGTTATCAGTTGGCCCGGCAGCTACAGCTTAAGCAGATAGACGAGCATCCGTCGCACTAGCGTATAGCCTGCGAGACAATTTTTTTGGTCTATACCACTGTAGCGTTGAAATATGTATGGTGTGAAACCTTCAAATTCGGATATTTCGGAAGCTTGAGTGTCAGAAGAGGGTATACTAATGCTGATCATAAGATGCCTAAATTCTCATTGTAAAAACAGTTTAGAAATGAAACCCATCATCACTATTTAATGACCCATTAATCTTTTATTGTTATTACAAGAACATTAAATCCACGCACCGACTACTACATCCATTTCTTGAATATAATAAAGCTAATAATTATTCGAGTAATTATTCCAAGGAAATTAATTGTATCAGTTCTGGTCAATGAAATATTGACAAAGAAAGGAATTTTATTATTCGTGGCCTTCCAGCATAATAATTCGTTTGAAGTAAACAAGATGATCGCGACGGATATTTTTCGCTTCGATGTGTGAGAATTTGTTTCTATTTTTCGACGTTGCAAAGGTTACCTATTGTTAAACTATACTGAACTGGGACATGGGGTTTTCTTGATCTGGTTTTGGAATTTGTAGATTTTTAGAGAGACAAACAGAGCACCTATTAGAAGTTGCTGTATAAAATAATCCTAGGAAGCTTGGATATCTCATCTGTTGCGAGACGAACATTATCTTTGTGTGTCCAGAAATACTACTACAATCCAGACAGTAGATAGTTCGCCAGGAAAAGAACCTATTCAAAAGCATATCGCACGTACATGGGTGGTGCTAGGGTGGTACAGGGCCAGCTTTTCAGCCACTTCTTTAATTTAGGTTTACAGCAGAGCATCTTCGTTTTGTGAATTTACCATTTGGCTTATGGATGTTGTTCGCTGTTGCTTCACTAAACTGAAAACTCGTGGGGTCCGAGGATCATTAATTCTGTTAGCGACTGTATTTACGTAATTAAAGATCTTACGACATTGTAAACAAACAACTTGTACAAGTTTACATACTATGGGTGAACTATGCGGAAATTGCAAGCGTGCACATTCTTGACCTTAACCTTTTCTGTTTACTTGGCTCTAATAGTCACAGAAAAGGAGCTTTTGCAAATGTTAGCGATTCTGTAGCACTTAGCCCTCCCCCCCTCCAAACTTTTTTATACTGACATAAGTATGCTGTGCTGACATGACGGTATTGTATAATGTATAGTACTTCGATTGTACATATTATTTTCACAGTCTGGGCATTTTTAATTCTGGAGATGTTTAGAAACGTCAAATGAGGGCTAAGTGAACGGATGAAATGTTTGAAATTGCCTGGAAGTGACGCTAAATTTGTAATTGGCCTATCTGGCATAGGTATGTTTACATTTTGTCCAACATGCCGTAAGTAGCTTTCATGACCAATTAGATCATTGCCAAACTGTAAATGGCGGAAATTTTGAGCATATGCTCTAATGGTTTTCGTTTTAGAGATTATGATTTTGTCTTTCCTTTTTTGTATTTTTCGTTAATGTAAGCTTGTTATTGTTATTTTGTTATCGTAGTTGATACAGGATGTTAATTAGTAAACAGTAAATGCAGTTTCGGGTTAAACTAAGAGAAATAAAAAATTGACATTATAGGATAAGATTGATTTGCAGATAACGGAGATATTTGCCTTTTTGCGTGCCCTATACAGGCTGTGCCACGAAGCATGCCGCTCGAAAAGGGGATCGTCTAAAATATGTTCAAGTTTGTGGCACTTTCGGTTATACTATACTGGAAAGAGTACAAAAAATCCCCGTCTTATCGTTGTCTCCAGTATCCACCACTTCCACCATAAAATAATCCCCTTCTTTATGAGTTTTCAAATAAATCGCCAATCACAATTAGATTAGATGAATGTCAGCCAGCCACGACGGAACGCGCCTTCGTAACACGTGGATCTGCTTATCAGCCGAACAAACACGTGCGTTAATTATATTTTGCCTGACAATAAAACTCCTTATCGCAACGGTCAGATATAACTTTTTTAACGCAAATTCGACCAGATGTGCCTTATTTATAACACCTTATCTAAATTGAACAAACATCTACACAAATTTCTAAAAGGAAAAACAAATAATGAAATACAAATTCAAACGAAACGATCACATTTTGTGTTTATTGGTAAAAAAACTCACCAGATTTGCTCTTAAAAATTTAAATTATTTCACGTACAAGGTGGCTGAACATTATTGAAGGTGCTGAAGCCGAAAATACGTCTGCATGACGCAGCCGTATGTGGGCTTAATGAGGAAGTATGACAAAAAGGATTTCGCCTTAACACTATTATTCGTAACTCGCTTTCTCGTTACGAAAAATAGTGCTTTTCCCAACTGCTTGTACAAGTAACTATTATAAATAAGAAACTTAGCATTGCGTAGTCTGCGCAAATGTCTCTATAAATAAGAAGTGCAGATTAGTGCAGATTAATTAAACTGGTTTTATTCCTCATGGTACTCCAACGAAAGGCATCAATTTCTGTCTCTTCCTCGACCCCTCATCGTGATCGGTTATAATTCCTCATATCTCCAGAGTGAGGTGTCATACAAAAGGCGGTTGGAACGTCTGGGCGGAATATATCCATTAGTGATGTCAACACTTTAAGAGCGAATATCTCGAAAACGGTGTATCAGAGGAGAGGAGAGCGGAAGAGGGTAAAAATTTTAAAATTTCGGTTTTCGAAATATCGCCTTAATATTTTTTTATTAGAAAAGTGCTATTGGGTAGGGTTTTTGGAATATTTGTTACTCAGTCATGACTCGCCCTCGTTTCTGTAGTGATCGATTGTTTAATTTGTCGCCATTAGTATATTATCAAAATTTCAAAATATTCCGAGGTCTCGTTTTCGAGAAAGAGATAGCCGGCATACGTCGTTAGACACCCTGTATGTCGGAGTGTAACGGTTTTTTCAAATAGACCAATTTTAAGGCTTTGTAGATACTATGAGCCTCGAAAATACAATAAAGCATTTTTAGGAGAGTCTTTGAGACTGTATGCCACCCCACGTCTTTAACGCATTTACAGAGTAGGTACCTAGGGGCTCTTTGAGACCGGTAAACTTTTGAAAATTCTGAAGGACCCTAGTGAGTTCTTTACTTCTACAGTTTTCAAGATATTTACTTCGTGCTTTCTGCATTCCGCTGTGTAAAGACATGGTCGGAGATATGTACCATCTTGGTTGAATCATGATAAAAATGGTTATTTATAGATCAATTTTCTTGGGAAAACGTCCATTTGTGCCCAAATTCCGCATTTTCGAGTGCCGTGTACGTTTTGACCAAAAGATGTAAGAAATCGTTATTTATGCAACAATTTCGGTGGAATAGATTTTAATTTTATTCTACCCACCGGCCACCAGTTTTCAAAGACGTTTCAAACGTAAAATGCATCTTGAAATGAAACATAGTAGGTATCTATTGGCATAGTGTAGTCTATTCTTACACTATGGCCTATGCTATTGGTGATGTACGAAATGTTTAGTGTGGTTGAAGATTTTTGAAAGGATATTTGAACTTTTGAACGGAAACGATAAAAAAGTGTTTGCCTTATCAAATCGCATCAAACATTAATGTGTCGTAATTTGAACCTTTTCTAACACACTTTCGGAATTTTATCCCCAACATTTTTTACTGCTGAAGTCCATTTTGTGATAATCGTGATTTCCGCACAAACATTTCACTTGCTCAACTGTCTTCGGTTCGCTTAATAAAATAATGAGATTAATTTTAAAAGCATAACTGGCTAGCCCTTCACGGCGTAGTTGGTTAGGATGGACGGTACCAGCTCATACACCTCCGATTTGAGTAAAAACAGTCACAATCTAAGGGGAAATTTGGAGGTTTTGTTCTCACACTAAACACTGTTTTAGCCAACTGCTGCTACTGCATCAGTTTTATGCCGGATTTATTAATATCTCTCGATGGACGTGTTTATTTATTTAATCACAATGTGAATCTCTAAAACTGTCGTCAGTGACCTTACTAATTTCATCATTCACTTCCATAAAAAGTTTAATTTGCGCATACTGGTTACACGTGGGGTTTCTTGTTCGATAAATCACGTTTCAAGTATGCCCTTCCATATATCGATAAAGAAATTCTGTTTTTTTTTGTTTATTCAATGATTCCCATAATAAGAAAATTGCGCTCAAAAGAAACCTTTATGGCGTAATTACCCGCAACTACGCGAGCTTACACGTGATCGAGCGAGTTGTTAGTTGACGGGTCAGAATCGGTTCAAATAGATACGGGATATTCCAACCAAATAATCAGTACCGGTTATTTTACAATTTTAAAATATTGAAATCAGTAATTGGTACATAAACAATCAAGTCAATACCAAGAAGGCATTATCGTTATCAGCTTTCTTTCCATATTATCATTGGCATTTCGGGCCACGCATTATTATCGAACTCATACATGAAGGTTCGGTCCAAACAAATACTTTTTCCAAATTAATCTAGTGCCCTGTGTGTAGAGCTACTCTAAAAAAGGTCTTGAGATTTGCATTTTTTTCTCGGCAACCATAAGGGTTACAAAGACGGATCTTTGAATAGGTGTTTGGGTAGACCTTTTCCGAGTTTTTAACATGCGAGTATTTCGCAATGGTGGGTTAACTGGCGCTGCTTTGGCTCAAACCCGTGTTTACAGGGGTTAGAAACCTTTCTTGTGGAAAATGTATTTTATTATCTCCGGCATAGTAAAAATTTTACTGTAACAATTCATGAATCTCCTTAGGAATGACTAAGTGCACATTTTTTATACAGATTCCTCAAAGACGGTTTAGTTGAAATATTCTCCCATTCACAACTGATTTTCTCCTTTGGAAGGCAGCAGCTATTTGCAAATTAGGTGATGGAACGCCTTGATCTGGTTACTCATGAAAGTGAAACTCTCAAAATGATTGACGAATTTGAAATCGGCACAACCGAGTTTCATGTACTTCACAATTTATTAGTTCTAATTTAGTTTATTTATGGGAACAAATCCAGTATGGAAATGTCCAAAATTACCCTTATTACTTACGGTTTGCATCTTCCGAAAGCACAAATTAATTATTTTTAACCTTTTTACCTGTTGCCGTATTATTTATATTATGAGCCCTTCGTATAAACAAATTAGATGCCCAACCTAATGCTCATTTGTGATTCTTACATTTCCATCAAATCTTCGAACTCTAACCATTTCGAAACTAGATCCTAAACTAGAGCTACGGACTACGGACTAACCGGTAGAAAATATGGCAATATCCAAAAAGATCGAAAACATTCCATCTAAACCAAGCTCATACCTTCTATAGGACCCCCCCCCTCCCAAACACCGGAAGGGACAGCTGGGTTTTTCAGCTCACCCGACGAATTCGCAAGAAAGCATTCAAAAATAAAAACTTTTTTAAATAATTTCGCCGGTTCCTGTCGTCATAAAAATATAAGAATAGTCTTAAAATTCATGTTAATTAAGCGCGTTTCATGTGACACCCAACACATGTCATACGGATGATGTATACTACAACACATTTACTTAACTAGGGTTAATTACACCCACTTTATTGACCGAGCTGAAATTTCTAAATTCGATAATCTAATTAACACCTATTGTTACATAGAATTTTAGGTCAATCGTAAAAGGTCTGCGATAATGAGATAACTGCACGGCCTTACGGTTTTAATGCTTGATTTCGCTTAACATTGGGAAACTAAAATCGGTTAATAATTATTTAACGGAGCTGAAATCATACTACTATATTAATTTTCTTTCCTCCTCCAATCAAAGGGAGGCTGTAAAGATAATTTAAATATCGCGACGGGAACGGTTACAAACGGCAAATTAGTTACAGAAGCTGGTTTTCCTTCTCGGTGGCAAAAACACGGCTCTAGAAATCAAAGCAATTGCTTTTATCTTAAATACCCATGTGGCTTTGCACATTTTAAATAGTCATATCTGATTGCAGTGTTAAGAGGCGAGGGAGTATACATTTGCATGTTTTCAAGCTAACAAAGTTTTTCTACCATGGATCAAATTTTTACCAACGACAGATTATTTTTAAATAAAAGGTCGAATTTGTCTCACGCGTCTTTACGTATCAGTTATCATTAACGATGTTGCTGGAGAAAAACTGCATAAAGCGTTTAATTTCAGTGGCCAAATGCGAGTTTTTCAATCCCGGCGGCTCCGTAAAAGACCGGATTGGTTTTCGAATGGTAGAAGATGCCGAAAAGTCGGGCGCACTTAGACCGGGTTTCACAATCATCGAACCCACATCTGGAAATACCGGCATCGGATTGGCTATGGCGAGCGCGGTTAAAGGTATAAAGATGACCTTTAACAGTTATGTTGAAATAAATCTATTCAGGTTATCGGTGCATTATTGTGATGCCTCAAAAAATGTCCAACGAAAAAGTGAGCGTTTTAAGATCTTTGGGAGCTGAGATTATTCGTACACCCACCGCTGCCTCTTTTGATTCACCCGAAGGACTTATAGCGGTGGCTCAAAAGTTGCAAAGGGAAATACCAAATTCGATTATCCTGAACCAATATTGTAATGCGAGCAATCCATTGGCGCATTACGATTTAACTGGCGCGGAAATATTCGACCAATGTGATGGGAAGATCGATATGGCTGTAAGTATGCCATGTGTCCTAGCACTTTTTCGAGGATTGTACTTTCTATAAGTAAAGGAGAGAGATCAGTTAAAATGGTTTGATTGTAGATTGTAGGAGCTGGCACAGGTGGCACTGTAACGGGTGTTGGCCGTAAATTAAGGGAATTGTGCCCGAACTGCATTATCGTATCAGTTGATCCTGAAGGTTCCATATTGGCCGAACCGGAATCGCTTAACCAATCCGACACTACATTTTATGAATTGGAAGGAATTGGATACGACTTTTTACCAACCGTTTTGGATCGTTCAGTTGTTGATAAATGGTATAAAGTTGCAGATGTTGATTGCTTCAACATGGCGAGAAGGTTAATAAAAGAGGAAGGATTGCTGTGCGGTGGAAGTAGTGGAGCTGCAATGACCGTCGCATTGAAAGCCGCCGCGTCATTACGCGCCGATCAAAGATGCGTGGTTCTGTTACCGGATGGAATACGAAATTATATGACTAAATTTGTGTCGGATCATTGGCTGGAAGCAAGAAACTTTAAACCAGTTATCAATGAACATGGTCACTGGTAAGTATCAAATATATAATTTTAGTTCTCAGCAATGAGATGTGGATGATTCTGGAGTTTGAGAGATAGTGTAGTGCCCTTGGAACATCTTTGCGGTGCCAAGCGTCCCATCCCATTCTTGGAGAAAACGTATCACTTATCACTTTTTGTGTTAACGTTTTTAAAGTTTTTATGTGATTTTAAACATGCTAGGTTGTTGATTTTAATTGTTTTAGGTGGTGGGATGAAACTGTGGCAAAATTAAAGATTGAACGTAATTTTACCATCTCATCCAAACTTACATGCAGCGAAACTATTTCCCTGATGAAGCAAAAGAATTATACTGAAGTTCCAATTATAGATGCCAACAAGTAAGTGCGGACATATGGCACGTTTGCAAGCTTACGACATAGAAAAACAGCCCAAAGAAAAATCTTTCATTCATAAAACATCATGATACTCTTAGCGGCTGTACTTCTCTTTCCTTAAATTCTGGACACAAATTTATTATTCTCTTGCAGCACATTTTTGGGAATGGCCAGTATACCATACATCATGAACATGTTGATGACATGCAAAGTGAAACAAAACGATTTAATAACTGAAGCCATACAGATGCAGTACCGATCGGTAGCCCTCAACTCTTCATTGGGATTATTATCTCGTATATTGGAAACTGAACCGTATGCGCTTGTTGTCCAAGATGAAGCATGTTGTAAGTCTCATTCACAAATAACATTTGGTTTTGTATGCAACACACCCTTTCTCCTTTGATTGATGGGTTGGGTTGTTGCTTACCAAGTTTATTTACTTTGTTTGTTTCTGTGAATATACTTTTTTTTTAATTTTTAGTGCGCCCTAATGCAGTTATCAAAAAGGAAAGTGTAAAGGGTATCATTACTACAGTTGATTTGCTCAATTATATAACTACTATGGCGAGTGAAAAAAGCAATCAAGTAAATGGGTCCATATAACAAACATTCGCTAGGGAACAAGAAATGTGCATTCAATTTTTATCAATAATAAAGATTATACACTGCTTACTTTTGATTTATGTGCATTTCCTTTAGCAGGTGTCTGATGGTTTAGATCTCTGTCATTACTAAAATCACATGGTCAGTTACAGTTTTAACATACAAGATACTCATTATGTATGGTATATAGTAGATATTTCAGTAAATATCCCAAGTGTACAAAATTTTTCTATATGAAAGTTTTTTAACATTTTTTTCTCCCATAATAAGGCAGCATTCAGTTGTTGTTATTTCAGAAAACAAATGACTAACGAAAAACAATTGAATTTTTATAAATGACAGTGCACATTTTCATTAAGCTTTATTGATAGAGATCTCTTTTTGATGATGTACATGTTACTACCATCATTTGAATACCTATGATTACTTATTCAATGCTACCACACAAGAAAATTTTTCGAAAAAAAAAACAATCGCATCAATAACATTATACTATCCTACACCAAAATAAAACAAATCGACGTGTAGGTACGTGTCTTACTGAACCGTGAAGACAAAATGAAATTAGCAATAAAATGGTAACAAACGTACACGGCGCATTCATTTGTTTTCTTTGATGTAGGATATCTAGATTTAATGTTATTGATGTGGTTATAAGTTTTGTGAAAAATTTTCTTGTATCTTAGGTACTAACATGTTAAATCATCCAAAAGAGAAAAGCAATGTATCAAATGAGCCTAATGAAAAGGTGAACTGCCATTTAAAAAAATTCAGCTGTTTTTCGTTACTACTTATTTGTTTTCTAAAATAAAAATAACTGAATGCCGCCTTATTATGGGAACTTTCATAGGCATATAAAAATTTTGTATACTTACATTCGATATTTAGCGAGATGTATACTATATTCCATACATACTGCTTTCCATTTGAGTGAAAGAGGAGCTCTGAGCTGTACCATGCAAGATGTCCTGTGTTCCTTTTAAGAAAGTTTCAAGCTCTGACGCGCTCGAAATTGGATTTCCCTTGTCTCTTCATGCACCACCTATTTGCTTGGGGCTTGAAACACTTTTGTGGTTATTTACGTACTGTGAATATCAATTCAAATGTGTGCAAAATGAAGAACTTGCAAAACGAGCTGCTCCGAACGAACTGCATCAGAGCTTCACGCACTCAAATGGAAAGCAGTAATAATGGGCACCCTTCTATGCAATATGTAACAAGCCTATTGAAAATGGGTCAAATCCAATGATCCATACCACTTCGAGGGGCTCTGCCGCTTTTTTAGATCCATTTTAGGGGTTCATTCCTCCTTAAAGATGAACAGACAGGTGGCACGTACAGGGTGGGGCAGAGGAACTTGCTGATTTGTATTCGGCCTCGGCGCCCTTGGGCGACGGTTGCTCCGACAAAAGTGGGAATAGGTATATTTGAGAGAAGGGCATATAAAGTTTTTCCGCCGCGTAGTGTCGTCACCATCAGGGGGTGGACGAAGACGGAACGCCCCTTCGCCGTCGAGGCATACTTTTATACGTCGCTCATCATAGCCACGCAACGTGCATGTCCCGCTCACGTGACTTTCGAATATGTCATATATCATCGGACTACGCATGTCCGATGTCAACGAGCGGTACGATGGCAGTACGTACTTGACGATCAACAATAAAAGAGCTATCGTAACCAACGTCCACGAATTACTATTTATTATTAACGCCTCTACCCTCGGCTAACATAACGCAACCGAAATACATTACATGGTGGCATACGGTAAAACCGACGACGCGTGTCTATAAAGTGATAACGTCGTACGGACGAAGATAAGCGAATTCGGCATTCGCGAATCGCGGTTTACGTGCGATAAGAAAAACGGTAGCAAACAAGTGTGCGCGAGGCTTTACTCGACGCGCCGTACGTACTTACTGGAAAGTAGGGTTTACTTCTTTCAAAATATTATAAAATCGTCAAATAATTTCGTTACTAAATGGCGGATTCGGCAATAACACCGAGAATAATGCACTTTAAAGGCAATCTTGCCGCAAATTGGAGATTATGGAGGCAGAAATTTGATTTATACATGCTTGCCAGCGATAAATCAAAAAAGAACGATGAAGTTAAAGTTGCAATTTTACTTAATTTTCTGGGCGACGAAGGACTTCAAATTTTTAATACCTTCGAATTCGATGGAGAAAGTGATCGGAAAACATTATCGGTAGTGCTACAAAAATACAGTGAATACTGTGAACCGTTAAAAAATCTAGTTTATGAACATTTTAAATTTTTTAAGCGCGAACAACTAACGGGGGAGACGGTTGATCAGTTCGTCACAGCCCTTAAACAACTTTCGTTATCGTGTGAGTTCAAAGAACGAGATGTAATGATTTTGGATAGAATTGTGCTTGGAATTCGTGATACGCGTACACAAGCAAAATTGTTACAAACAGATGGGCTAACGCTGGACAAAGCGTTATCTATATGTCGCGCTATCGAAAGCAGCTCGATACAACAAAAAGAAATCGCGGGCGCTTCAAAAAACGAACTATTAGTGGATAGTGTCAATAGTTACGGTCATAAACCAAAAAACAGCGAAGTTTTTAATAAAAATAAAGACAGATACCACTATAAAAATAAAAGTGTAAATTTTTATAATGGAAACTATCCGAGAACGAGCCATTCGGAGGGTAGTAATGACAACTATCGAAATTATCGGCAAAACGCAGGTAACAAGTGCCAAAATTGTGGCATGATTCATCCACAAGGTAAGTGCCCTGCTTTATTTCGTATCTGTCGTCGCTGTAATAGGAAAGGTCACTACCGCAAATTTTGTAAAAGTAAACACATTCATGAAATAAACGAATATGGATGTGATTTGTCGCAGTCGGATAGCGATTTTGACCCATTATCTGACTACAATTCTGAATGTGATGAAAATTCGGAGATTGTTTGGACAATTTCAACAATTGAACCGACAAGCGTTAATAAAACAAGCCATTTAGTGGAATGGTATGAGACAGTTTTCGTTAAATCTTGTGACGTGAAATTTAAAATTGACACTGGAAGTCATGTAAATATTCTAAATTACACGGACTTTAAAAGACTAGGTGTTTCTCACAATATGATAAATAAAACAGGCTCAAAACTTTCTTCGTATTCGGGTCATAATATAGAGACAATCGGGTTAATAAACGTAGATTGTACGTATAAAAATGTTATGCATAATCTATCGTTTTATGTTTTAAGTGCGCGGGAAAACTCTTCGATTTTGAGACTTAAATCGTGTATTGACTTGAACATTTTAAACAAAAGTTCTACTTCATCCCCACAATTAACTGTATGTTCCACTCAACTGAGTGACAAAAATAATGTGATTTCCAAATAGGTATAAACAAATGTTTACGGGAATCGGTAAGGTGTCAAAAACATATAATATTACGCTTAGCGAGGACGCTATTCCACACATAGGTATCCCCTACGCGAAAAATACCATCAGCCCTGAAAAATAAAGTCAAACAAAAACTCGACGAAATGGTGGCTGAGAATATTATCGTTCCAGTCACCGAACCTACTGATTGGGTGCACCCCATGTTATTGCTCCCAAATCAAACGGCGATATTAGGGTATGCATGGATCCCAGATCTCTCAACACATACATCAAACGAGAAATTTTCCAAATTCCAACCCAAGATACGCTATTTTCGGAACTATCGGGGGCGCAATATTTCTCATTACTAGATGCTTCAAACGCATTCCTTCAAATTCCGCTAGATCATAAAAGCTCACTTTTATGCACGATATCTACTCCTTTTGGTCGTTACAGATACTTACGGCTTCCATACGGTTTAAGCTCCGCCTCGGAAATTTTTCAAAAATTCATGTTCGACACGTTGAATGATCTTACTGGCGTAATTGCCTATTTCGACGACATTTTGGTTTTTGGAAAAACCATAGAAGAACACAATCTTAATCTGGAAAGAACTCTACAGAGAATTACAAAATCGGGATTAACGTTAAATTTAGAAAAATCCAAAGTAGGAGTCACCAAAGTTAAATTCCTAGGACATAATATAAGCGCGAGAGGTATCGAAATCGACGACAGCAAAATAAAAGCCATCAGTGAAATGAAACCACCCACTAACCAAAAAGACCTGCAACGCTTTCTTGGCATGATTGTGTACTTATCAAAATATATACCTAACCTATCTACAGAAACTGCACTTTTATACGTAAACTGCTATCAAACAAAGTAGAATGGCAATGGTCCTCCAACGAACAACTATCTTTCGATAGACTCAAGCAGTTAGTGACGTCATCGCCAATATTAAGATACTTTGATCCTAATATTGACATCGTTCTCTCTGTGGACGCTAGTCCTTTCGGCATTGGCGCAGTCATCATGCAAAAAGGACATCCAATAGAATATGCCTCAGTATCGTTGACTCCCACCCAACAAAGATACAATCACATCGATAAGGAACTTCTAGCCCTCGTATTTGGTTGCGAGCACTTCCATTATTACCTTTTTGGCCGAAAATTTCAACTAGAGACTGACCACCGACCTTTAATAGGTTTACTCAAAAAACCTCTTGACGAAATGTCACCGAGAATACAACGATTGGCCCATAGACTTCTGAGGTATACAATACGTTCCTGGAAAAAACCAACAAGTTGCCGATACCTTAAGCAGAGATCCCTTAAGAGAACACATCGACACAGACTACCTTGAGAAAAACCTAAGGGTGTACTCAGTTATCACCACAACACCCGAAAACGAAAGACGACTACAGACAGAAATTGACCAAGATCCTGACCTCCACAAACTCAAACATTATGCACTAAACGGTTGGCCTACTCATAAGTGCAACCTACCTTCATCTCTCAAAACATATTGGCCTTTAAAAGGAGACATATATCTTCATGCAAACATTCTTTTTTATAAAAACAAAATAATAGTTCCAAAAAACCTTAGGAACGAATTTTTAAAATTGCTGCACAAATTTCATCAAGGAGTGGTCTCCACAAAACTACTCGCTCAAGATTCAGTATACTGGCCAGGCCTCACCGTTGACATCGAAAATATCGTATTAGCTTGCCTAATTTGTCAAAAACATTCGAGATCCAACACCCGAGAACAAAGTCAGCCGAATAGAAAACCACCGCCAAGCGATCGATTAGAAGAGCAGCCATCGACCAGTGACTGTCAACCATCGACCAGTGACTGTCAACCATCGACCAGCAACTATCGACCCTCGACCAGCGACTGTCAACCATCGACCATCAGCGACTATCGACCCTCGACCGGTAACTGCCAATCATCGACCAGACATCAATTGGAAGAAGACTTGTATGTGCCAAACCCTAACAGTGACGTGCGAACCGTAGCTACGCGATTCGGGCGTGTTATTAAACCACCTATTAGACTTGACTTGTAATTTGTAATTATTTATTTAATTTAAGTGTTGACTTGTGCAATGTAATATGTTTGCATGTTTTGTTTTGTTTCAATTTTAAAAGGTAGGGCATGTCATATATCATCGGACTACGCATGTCCGATGTCAACGAGCGGTACGATGGCAGTACGTACTTGACGATTAACAAATAAAGAGCTATCGTAACCAACGTCCACGAATTACTATTTATTATTAACGCCTCTACCCTCGGCTAACATTACGCAACCGAAATACATTACAGAATATTGCCACATTTAGTAGATAGGGGTGCGTTTTCATTTTGCTTTTTCATAATAGGTACGATAATATTTCATGTGTAATCAAATAAGTAGGCGTGTAGGATTCTAGGAACCAAGTTCAACGAGGCCCTTTCACTTATTCGATTGTATCGTACTGAATGCGTATTATTGCCGTATTCAATAAACGCAAACATGCTGAACTGCAGTCTCCCTCTGCCCCTGCCGTGATAAGGATAACAATTTTGCCTTCACACAAAAGTATTGGTAAAATCACAGATAAAATACCCATTTATCTGTGGCAAAATTAAAATTAGGTACCTACATATTTTATATTGATAATGATAGGTACCTGATGTAAGTGAAAAAGGGCGGTTATTTGGGTAGGTAGTAGAGTAGTAGTATATTGTAATAATTTTTGCTTTTGGCCAGGTACGTGAACCAAACATTCGAAAATGGAGTTTCTAAAACCGGGGGAAGTATCACAATGTTTATACAATCAAAATGATAAACAAAGTCCACATCCCAAACTTAATAAGTAAGTACATATGTATTTCATTATATAGACATTAGACTTAGACTAGAATGTAATGGTACCCTGCGTCAGGCGTCTTCACTAAGGTCGGTGACCCTAAACTCAATATCTCAATAGCTAATCCAGTGGCGCATCGAGTTTGGATTTGATAGGGGTTACATAACGGGTTGGTGTTTTTATAATTCAATGTGTTAAGTTTCAAAAGTATAGTGGGTAGGAATAGGTACATCGAAACTGTTATGTAATTAATACCCTAATCCTTCACTCATCGGTAATAATGCCCAAAATAGTTTGGATCCGAGGTAAGGGGGAACAAAAATAAAATCATATGAACGAACCTCGATACTTTCCCATAAACCACTCTTTAAATGGAAATAACCTAAAGTTCACGTACAGGTTGAAACAAACGAACCCAACCCCTTCCTCTTCACCTGAGGACTCAAAAACTGCGATAAGCCGTGCGTAGTGTACGTGTTTTATGATTATTTCTTAACCCCATCAGTAAACCGCCCCTATTCGCTATTCAGCATATGAAGGCGAATGAATACAGGGTGTGCCACGACGAATGCCGGCGCTCTATATCTCGAAAATATAAGACCTCACAATATTTTGTGAATTTTAAAATATAGGTACTAGTGTTACAGATTAACTACTAATGTGGATAACAGGAACGCGTCTAAAATATTTTGAAGTTAGTGACACTTCCGGTCATACGGGAAGTTGATTCCAACTTGTTTATTTTAAATGGAAATGTTACGTAGAATCAAAAAGTAAAATAATATATAGGGTGTTCCGTAGCCGCCTTTGTGGGGCACCCTGTACTAGTCTAAAAGATGGTATAACTTTCGATTTGTTCAATAAATATACTCAGCGGTCATCTGTAGATATTTTCAGGGAACACCTAGCGGCTGATGCAGTGTCAATAATCCACAATCAGCCGCTGGCAGTCACACTACTGTACATCGTACAGTCCGTACAGATTAAAAACAATACACCGACAAATGTAAAAGTTGTAATAATCCATTTGTTTACATGTGATTTCAATTTGCTTTTGTGCGAAAACAAAAAAAAACCAACAAAAAAAACAACAATCTAAACAAACAAATAAGAAATGCAAGTCTGCGCATTCGTCATTATTTTAAGTCTTTTAGTCTACGACGGACACACAGTCTATTTTTATGAAAGAGTGCACGTTATATACTTTTTGGTTTAATTTATTTCCGGCCCATTAGTACTTAAAACACAAGTCGGCCAGGTCATTCAGAATTGTGACTCCTTGCCGGTATACTCTTAATCTATTAATGGTTTCTGTGGCCTACAATTACAAAGAGCATTATTATGTCTATGTATTCAAATACTTATTCATGGGAAATGAGTATCTAAGTGTTAGAGACGTGAAAACATTCTTTTGGTACAAGTCTAAAGGTAGGTTAAGTTAAGGAATGAAAACGATCACTATTCGTTTAATTACTCGTTACTGAATCGCGATAAATTTATTATATCCCAATCCGGCTTGAAAGACCATTTTTAATGTACGAAACTTATTGTTCGCAATTAAAGAAGTATTTTTAAACTTATTTATTTCTGACTGATTCTGACCGTACTGGTCGACGGTTACACGAATAGTGATCGTTTTCATCCCTTTACTTAACCTACCTTAAACTTGTATGATGTATGTAAGAATGTTTGCACGTCGCTAACTGTAGTTAAGTATAGGTAAATGCTTCCAAAATGAAAACCAAAAATACAGGCTAGCACTTATAAATGAGACTATTACTCCACTAATTCGTTACTGAAAATTACAAACATAATTTAATTTATTTATTTTCACATTAAATCACACATTCGGCTTGCCCAAATTGCACAAGAATTTAAATTTACTAGGTTCGTAAACACACGTGACTAAATTTAAAAATAATTACAAACACCTTAAATCTAATATTATACCCTAACTTCAATGTTAATCAGCACACGCGAAAAAAATAAAAACAAGATACGAAGAATCGCATAGGTACGATTTTCAGTAGGGGAATTTTGTGCCACTCCGCTCGTATTCGAAAACCAAACTGTTGATACGTCTCATATTCAATAGCACTGATCCTTGAACTCATAAAAATTATCGATTGGCGAACTTTTGACATCGCTATTCGTTTTCTAGTTAGACGAGGAACAGACGGACAAAACCACCACATAAAAAAACATTCCAAAAACTGGTCCCCTACTGCTCTATATTAGTTTTGATAGTAGAAAGATTCACCTCGGCAAATTCTCCCCCGAGAAAACTCGCCCCACGGTAATATCACCCCCGGAAGATTCACCCCTACAATATTCGCCCCCGGAGAATTTGCCCCTATAAGATACATTTATAAAACTTCAATTCCGGAAGATTCGCTCCCGGAATATTGAAATGGGAAGATTCCCCAAACATATTTCTCACCGGTAAGATTCGTCCTTATGAATATTCACCGTTAAAATATTTACCGAAAAGAATATTCGTACATGAAGGATTCGCCCTTGCCGACAAGTCGCTCTAGAAGACTGGTCATCCGAAGGATCGCCAGACTATATTTATCCCAAGTAAAATTCGGTCACGCTCACGAATTCCCTTTGTTTTTAAGTGGGCGGGGTTTTAAACAAGGCTGCTGTACCAACCTAACCCATTATCATTTACAAATAGCTATGCCCGAACAGGATTCGAACCAAGGACCTTCAGTATCGCAGTTGAGCGTCCACTCCTCTGCGCCACATGGGACAGCATCATAAAATAACTACTTATGCGCGATTATACAAGCTTTCATAATTCATACAACAAACATAAGTTTTCTGTTGTTGTAGAAGTACATATTTTGTTATGGTAATACTGTAATATGTATCTACTGTTGCTAAAAAAAAACCCATTTCATATTTCAATAATTTCAGGAAGCCTTTCCAGAAGATTATACCAAATATTCTTCATGCTATTGGTAACACCCCGATGATTAGATTGAACCATATACCGCAATCATTTGGTATTAAATGTGAAATTTGTAAGTATAGATTGCATTCCCTCATGTTACGCGCCAAATAATATCTAGTTCTTCCTTTATGGTAACTCAACGGCATTTCGAATATGCATAGGTGGCGAAAATGTTTGTATGTCTAAATTTTAGTTGCCAAGTGTGAGTTTTTCAATCCTGGAGGTTCAGTAAAGGATAGAATTGCAATTGCAATGATTGAAGACGCGGAAAGCAGAGGACTGCTTAAATCAACCAGTACGATAATAGAACCAACTTCAGGAAATGCGGGTATTGGGTTGGCGGTAGCTTGTGCTGTCAAAGGTAAATACACCTATATCTACCATTTGCTAAAATTTGTAAAAAATGTAACGAGTTGGTCAGAATGCCATGACATGTTACCAGGTAAGACCGAATCCAGAAGGAAATGGGATCTACAGTCGGATTTTCCGACTTATGTGCCTTATCATTGATGTGGTAATATTAATAGATCCCCATCCCTTCCTGGGGACGGGCCTGTACAACAAGTCACTAATTTTGCAGGCTATAAATGCATTTGCGTCATGCCAGACAAAACCTCCATGGAAAAAGAAAACATACTAACATCCTTAGGTGCAAAAGTGATTCGAACCCCAGACACTTCGGTGGACGACCCAGACGGTGTTTTCCATATTTCCAGAAAACTGGCAGCTTCTATACCTGATTCAATTATCCTTCAGCAATTTAAAAATCCCATAAATCCTTTGGCGCATTACCACATAACCGCCATGGAAATATTTGACCAATGCGATGGCGAAATCGACATGATCGTAAGTTTTTGCGCTGGAAAAAATTTTTGATAAAGTTTCGGTAGGTTATTGGTGTAGGATCAGGGGGTACGATGACTGGAGTTGGACGAAAAATTAAAGAGTTACTCCCTAACTGTACTATTGTCGGCGTGGATCCCGTCGGCTCATTTATCGCCGAACCACCTATTTTAAACGAAACAACATTAAAGTACACCGAGGTTGAGGGAATAGGTCACGATTATTATCCCAAAACTCTGGATAAATCGGTGGTGGACTACTGGATTAAAGTTACAGATAAAGAATCGCTACATATGGCTCGAAAATTACATAGGGAGGAAGGAATCTTGTGTGGTAAGTATTTATGTAGGTATTGGACACATTTTGAGTTACAAATCAATAAAAGGATCTAGTACCGGTTCTTTAATGAGTGGAGCATTGGAAGCGGCTCGGAATTTGAAAGAGGGACAGAAGTGCGTTGTAATGTTTCCTGATGGTGTTGGCAACTACTTGACTAAGTTCGTGTCTGATTATTGGATGGAGTCAAAAGACTTCCTACCTCGTCCAAACATTTTTAAACATTGGTAAATTGTTAACGAAATTCATTTCAATGTAATTTACTGGTGTAATTAGGTGGTGGGATATTACAGTATCAAATTTATCTCTAGCGAGAACTGAGACCATCTCTTTAAACATGACTTGTGGTGAACTATCTAGTATGTTGTACTCTCAAGGAGTGGATGTACTTCCTTGCGTTGACCAAAACAGGTAAGTGACAAAGTAAAATCTAAAGCAGAGCTAAACTGTCATCTATCTATTGTAAATTGCTTTCAGGATTAGGTATCGCTATCTGAATTTAGCAATGGTTACTATTTTTGTTCTAGAATACTTCAAGGGATCATATATGCAAAAGATGTAACGTGTAAACTACTTAACGCTTCTATCACTTTGGGTGATCCAGTCCGAAGGGTCCTTTCTCAAAAGTACAGAAAAATAACGGTCAATTCATCTTTAGGGGAATTATCGCATATACTTGAGAGAGAATTAGTCGCCGTTATTGTAGAAGAAAACGGTAAGTATTACAAATTACAAGTACTGTGGAGGATGAATGAAGCACTTACTTATTAAAATCATGCTTCGTTCGTTTTCGAGTTGCACTTATTAAAATGTTTACGCTGTCAATTTTCTAGAGCCATCACAACCAATCATTTTTAAAGGATTCGTTTTTGCAAGTAATCTGGTGCAGTATATAACGGAAAATAGCATCGAATAAGTATTACGCCATTCTTTTTCATCTGCCTGAATGTTCAACAGAGATAAAAGTTTAAAATAAACTAAAATTGGTCTCTATGAAGTTTATTTAAAATGTCTATGTCAGCGCTTCTAATAATATACCTACCTATTTTTTGAAGTGACTATATGTTTTGGACGGGAGTAAAATCATCTCATGGTAGTATATAGCTCTGTTCTGTGGTCCTCATGCGTAGCGCTCGGTAGCCGTAAGCGAATTCGGTCACAGCCCGCTCACCACTAGCGGATAATGGCCCGTGTTGCTTTGATGTTATCGATGGTGTAGCCGTAAATGTTCCAGTCTGGGAAGGGGTTATGAAAAATAAACCGATACAACGAAATACCGAAGGATCCTCAGTATTACATTTTGGTATTACCATCATTACGGACGGACGACAGTACAAAACTATAAAGCCTCTGAGGGTGAGGATCCTTAATAATCACATTTGGCAATTATTTTGTTTGGTATTTCGGTAAACATGTTTTTTTTCATATATTTATTGCTTCCATGTTAAGTACTTGAATTTTGCTGCCGCGTATACTCGGTATAATTTTTGTTTGTACAATTTATTTCTCTACACAACCAAAGAATAAGTTTCTCTTGGACACAACACGGCCATCAGCCGTCCATACGGTGTTCACTTCGCTACGACAATACCATTTTTTTCGGACGTCGTGGTCGTCAAAAACTAAAAAGTCATCGTCATAGAAAAAGGTATATATAATACAACCAAGACATCAGTGTCGGTTATTCTGGCGGGATCAGTACAGTACAGTACAATACAGAGCATATATTACCACCGTAGGTACATCTTCACCCATTCCTGTCAGTTTTTGGCGTATTTTAGACATATAAAACATTCGTGGATTGGAAGGATGTTTTATTAAAGTGGAAATAATCGTCCCTAAACAGGAGTGCTAAAAGACTACAGCATTGGTGCCAATAAGCACCTGCAAATCAAGTATGTACTACTTACATTTAAACAATCTATTTGCAGGCTCCATTTCCGAATAAATATATCGAGATACTTGTGTACTTATAGGAGTTACTCTGAAGGGCGAATCTATGTAAAATATTTTCAAAATGGTCGCACTTCCGGATATACCGGAAGTAGCTAGTAACTACGTCATTTTAAATGGCAACCATTGGTTTCTTTTAGTATACTTAAAAAAAGGTAAGTTGCATACACCGCACCTATTTAAAAACTTCAAAGATTAAAAACTGGGTTTTTTTTTAAATGAAATTGCCATTTTCTTATTATTGCATTAGATACCTAGAGAAGCGAAATTGGCATATTTTGATAAGTAGCTATATTTAACTAACAGTTTCTGAATTATTCCCATTTAATTAAATTGATACCATTTTTTCCGGATTTTCTTTTGAGTAGTCGGCCATGATTTTATGACAATTGAATTTTCAACAAATCAAGGAAAGGATTCTTTAATTAATATCATTGATTCTAATCTAAATAAATAATTAATAAACAAGATAACAAGGAGATCAAAATTAGCGCCTTCGTGTTTCAAACAATTCAATACGTTTTCCCGTAGAGTTTTGTATTACTTGTGATTTAATCGTTTGTAGTGAATTGTTTACTCTCTCTAGATCATGTCTTCTCTTGTTGTGGAAGGCCCCGGCATAGACTGTGTCTTTTACATATCCCCATAAAAAGAAATCTGAGAGGGAAAGGTCCCGGGAATGAACAGACCTTAGGTTTCCGATTCAATTCCCTGGAAAAATGTAAAAACACGGAAATTATGCCTGCATTATGTGTAGGTGCACCATCTTGTTGACATAGCAACATATTCCTTGCTGTTCAACAACAATACCTATTACTATGTCCAGGCAACGAATGAATATGCCCGGTATGGTTGGAAGCGGAAGGTTTGACTTCAGAACCTTGTTTGGATCCCTTAGGAGGTAACCATACTCAAAGTCCCCAGGATTCCGACTGGAGCCTTCCCGGGGGGAGGGGCGCAAAGGTCAACATTTTCTGTTTTTCGCTGATATCTTGAAAAGGGTGCGTCTAGGAAAAAATTGTTTAAGAGCAAAATCAAAACTCATAAAATTGTCTACAATTTTGATTGTATACACTTTTTCGAAATTCCCAACCGTTTCCGCGATATAAGCTCCAGAAGGCCGGAAATTTTTGAAAAATTGTTTTTACCCACGCGTTTCGTCAAACATTCCTTATATCCTGTGAACCGATTATCTGAGAAAAAATCCGCCGACGAAAAAGTTGTAAAACATTAAATTTCCTTTCCGAAAATATGGCTCCTTTCCAAATTGTCGTAACCAGTCAAAAGTTACAGCAGTTTTAAGATTTCCTGAAATTTTTCATCATCTTCTATATGCAACAATTTCAATGATTTGTCACCTACACTCTTGCTATTTTCCACAATTTCGACATCGTATTTATGTCCTCTTCGCCATCTTCCTCTTCCTGGAGAGGTATCCCATTCAAACAATTTCCGTGGCAATTGTGGCAGATGGTTGAGCATCGCATGGAGGCCTTTTTGCACCCACATCTCGCAGAACTGCAGTCTGTCGTGCATCTGCAGAAAATACAGTTTCCATAAGGTTTGTTTTGAGAGAATCTCGACCGTATAGAACGGGTTTTTGCATTGACTTCAGGTGCACATTAAATACAACTACTATCGGTCGCGTTATGAACTGCTTTTGATTTACGACTTATGGCCTTAAATGACTTACATTGGTGAGCGTACAGACTTTACCTCGCCTTGCCCTCACCTCGAGTAATAATCTTCGATTTTTTTGTCTAAATTACCCACTTGGATGCCTATTTATTGTCCTTATATCATAAATGGAAGTTAAAATGGAAAATAGCAGGTGCGTAGGTGAGAAATCATTGAAATTGTTGCATATAGAAGATGACGAAAAATTTCAGGAAATTTTAAAACTGCTGTAACTTTTGACCGGTTAAACGATAATTTGGGAAGGAGCGATATTTTCGGAAAGGAAATTTAATGCTCTACAACTTTTTCGAAGGCGGATTTTTTCTCAGATCATCGGTTCACAGGATATAAAGGAATGTTTGATGAAAAACGTGAGGTAAAAACCGATTTTTCAAAAATTTCCGACCTTCCGGAGCGTATATCGCGGAAACGGTTTCGAAAAAGTGTATACAATCAAAATTGTAGACAATTTTATGGGCTTTGATTTTGCTCTTAAAACAATTTTTTCCTAGACGCACCGTTTTCAAGATACCTATCAGCGAAAAACAGAAAATGTTGACCTTTGCACCCCTCCCCCCGGGAAGGCTCCAGTAGGAATCCTGGGGACTTTGAGTATGGTTACCTCCTAAGGGGTCCAAACAAGGTCCTGAAGTCAAACCTTCCGCTTCCAGCCATACCGGGCACACCCCCCTATTAACACTCGTTGCCTGGACTATACGTAAAATTTCCAAATAACGTTCTGTATTCAAATTTTCTTGATACACATGGAAACACAAAGTCTTGTTATTTTTATTTTTCAACGTACAAAACACATTAAAACTCCAGAACCCTTGGAAGTGTAGGTACTTCTCGATTTAAAAAAGGATTTGGATCGCACCAGTAATGTGAGTTACGGCGATTAAACATGCCGTTCAGTGGTATAGTTGTTTAGGGTTTTATGGATACACCCTAAATCCAAAGCCGTTTCCGCGTTTCATAACGAATTAGTGGGGTACGCCGTGAAATATCCAAGGACATTAACAATATTAGGCTCATTTCTACATATTTCACGGCGTACCCCACTAGTGCTCTATTAGAGATAGGTACCTAATTGTTTTGGGGGTACAAATTTTCCAAAATTCATACAATTTTGTTCCGCGTTCCCCGTTTGCCGCGATTCTGTCCATTTTGTCCAAAAATAACAATTAAATTCCAAAAATCTTCATAGGTGAAATCACTGCGAGCCGTTTTTCGATTATTGAAAAACTTATGTCAACCTTTAACAGGTGACGGATTAATGTCAGTAGATTTCTTTAAAATTCGATTGTTATAAAATCATAGCCGACTACTAAAAAAAATCCAAAAAAATGGTATCAATTCAATGAAATGCGAATAACTGAAAAACTTGTAAAGATAGCTATAGGAACATGAAATATCAAAATATGCCAATTTCGATTCTCTATCTAATGCAATAGTAAGAAAATGGCCATTTCATTTAAAAAAACTGAGTGTTTAGATTTTGAAGTTTTTTTAAATTTGGATCTCCATATAGGTGCGGTCTTACGCAACTTTATTCTGAAAGAAAGCCCTATTCTTTCTCTATGCACTGGAAAAAATGGGTTACCGTGACTAGAACCGTTTACGAGTATTCAATTATCAAGGTATCGTCTGCATCCGCTATTTTTTTTTCTTAAAGTCAAAATAACTTAAAAACCATAAATGGTAGATATCGACATGTGGGTATCAAAAGAACTAAAATTTCACGTAGAATCAAAAAATGCAATAAAAAATAGGAGTTGCCATTTAAAATAACGAAGTTACTATAGCTACTTCCGCTATTTCCGGAAGTTCGATCATTTTGTAAATATTTTACATCGATTCGGCCTTCAGAGTAATATTCCTAAGTAAAAATTTTCTCAGAAACGTTTAACTAAAAAGCTCCCAAAAAACACCTTGTCTATTATAGTAACAATAACAATGCTATGCTACCCGTGTGTGGAACGGCCGAATCCGAACATCCGAATTCATATCTGGTGACTGGTTTACGTATATAATAATGGCCCCCCAAGGTGTGTCAACGCCATAATTCAAGGTCAATTGCTTCTATAGCAGTGGCTATTATAATTCATAAAAATGAAATCGCCGACATGTGGTGTATAACTTACTTATATCTAAAAATAGAACGATTTCGTTTGATTATTATTGTAATATTTAATACATTTATTTCTGTGTTTTTATTATGTACAAACCTGTGGCTTAGCTAAAAGTATGCGACCAAGATGACTCGTGAGTTTGTTTCTGTATTGCACACAGCACATACCGACAATGTTTAGGTAGGTAGGTACCTATTTACTGTATTTATCTTGACAACTGATATCGGCACAGTTTACCAATTATTGTTCAACAATGTATGTATTTATCTAGACATGGGATGAGTGAATTAAATGAAAGCGTAGTGGGTCGTGGCCTCTGCTGGCGTCAGTAACGAGTGACCAATATTTTCGGTAAGTTTTTTAATTTTTTAATTGTTGTTTGGAAGCATTATTATAGAATATTAGGTTATATCAATTACCAAACGTAACCTTATGCGTTATTTTACTCCTGGTTGCTTCGAATCAAAAATTTCTTCTGATTTGTCAATCATAGGCGGTAAATCATTATTCATAATCGTTAATATAGTAATAGTAAGGTGTAATTATGAAAACATTAGTTTCGGGTGTGATTTAAATGTGAGATTGTAACATTGTATATTTTATCTTGCAGGTTTTATTGTGTAGTGTCTCAGTATCGATTATCCACTCCTAGTACAAAATGGAAGTTATAAGACCCGACCAGCCATCAAAGTGTTTGTACCACAAAGATAAAAATGCACCAAATCCGCATGGAGAATGTAATGTGTAAGTGATTGAATGCAGGTTATTGTTTTTACCGTTTTTGTCAGTGCAGAATTGTAATCAGTCAATGTTTCTTGACTTACAGATAATGTATTGGCAAAGGTCAATATGAGTAATTTATAGCATTTTTGTTGCCTAAATTTATGATAAGCTACCTACTGCTACATCAACTTTCAGAACATAAAGGGCAGCAGTCCCAACGAACTTCATATGGCCTTTAGGAAGTCTCGCTTTTTCCCCCCGTACCTTGTTCCTGATAAATCCCGTTCCCGGTAAAATCCCGTTTTTCACGTTCCCGTTTTAATTGCCATTTCGGAGGTGTTTTACTAAATCAGAAACCTTCGCGGGCATACGTCCAACTATGCGTCCAACCATTTCATCGTAATCGAATGTACGGTTTAGTCAGGCATAAGAGATACATATACATACAAGTGACCATTTTGATTCATTAGTAATGGCGCCATCTACCTATAATTAGTTATATTGCGGTTTAAAATGACGGAAAAGAGAAATATTGATTTTTTACGTCTTTTCGTACAATTTTTCGAAAATATCTTATGCAAACTTTGTCCTGATAATATAACAAAGACAACAGAAGAACAATCATATAATTTGATCCAGTTGTTCAGAACTTATGCGCATACCCTACATACATTTCGGTGATTCATTTCGATTTATATAGATGGTTTTATGCCACTCTGTTTCTATGCCTAGAAATTTTAATTTCATCTTTTTATTTAGCATTGATTAATTGAATAGAATACGTAATAATTTGCATGTAGCTTTTATAATTCATAAAACTTATGTATAATTTAAGTGTGTCGAGGTGCATCTTCCATCCAGTGGATAATTTGAAGACTTAATTAAAATTAAATGCTGCCATAATTCCACTTTGCGCTTGTGTTTTAATTGTAGCATTTACGAAATTAGGTGCCCGAGTAACGCTAAGTACCTGCTTAAACTCTAGCCTTTACGGAACTAAGGGTTCGAATAACGTCAATTATTGGTAATTGAAATTAAGTTTGCCTAAAATATGCGAGCAGCTAACGTAAATTATATTAAAAGTACATTTTTAACGATGCCTTTTGTTGTATTTTACTTTATATTTAAATTGAAGCATTGAATAACAATTTTTCACTCAACGACTGAAGTAATTAAGGTAAATTTGTACCTGTTGGAGTGGTTGCGAAACTTACGGCAGCTTCAAAAAGGGGGGTTTTAGCAGCTGTAGGCGTAAATTTTGGTTTTTGGTAAACAGCAAGTCATTTCGGCCCTCACATACTAGTTTCGTACCGTTACGTATGGTTACGACTTACGACGCTAGTTTTGAAGCGCGGAATTTGTAGTTACTACATAATTTGGAAATATTAACATTGAAACGGAACCAAAAGCCACATATTTTGTAAAATCAAAACCAAAATTTTCTAAGCCCAAAGTGACTATCTATTACAGTTCGTCAAACATGGAACTTGCTCTACTTTAGCGATCATTTGAAACAACAAAACCCAAAATTGAATTCGGGAAACTGCATTGATAGAGAAAAATAAAATTGGCTCTGTTGGAAACCACGGTTAATCCTTTGGGCAAGGGTTATTATTTATGACGTGCACTTTGTGTAAACCTTTTACGATTACATTTTCAAATTGTACTTTCCTTTGTTTCAGAAAAACAATACAGAAGATTAATCCGAATATCTTACACCTAATTGGCAACACCCCACTAGTTAAACTCAACCGAATCCCTCAATCGCTGGGTATTAAATGTGAGATATGTAAGTACCATATTGATGAAAGCGCATATAAATGTAACAAATAACTTACTGTCGAATGTTTATTTATACAGGGTGTTACACGACCGTTCGAAAAAAAAAATCGGGTTGTAGAGGGCATCAAAACAAGCACTTTTTCCAAATAAACCGAGGGTCCAACGTGTTTCGTTTGGGAGCCACCCCCCAAAGAGTGTTGAAATCTGCATTTCTTCCTTAATTTTTTTCTCAGCAACCATAAGAGTTACAAAGTCGGGTGGCATGTCTTTGAATAGGTTTTTGGGTATGCTCTTTCCGATTTTGCAATTTTTTTTTCAAAATTCCTCCCCTAAAGGGCGCACCCCTAAACTAGGGTGCAAAAAAAATTCTGATTTCGACGAAATTTGGTATCTGGGGGTTTTTTAACATGAAAATCACGAATCTGAAATTAGTTTTTGAAAATTCGAAAAAAAAAAGTTCCACTGCAATTCTTGGCGGGACAACGAAAATAGAGATAATTCCACGAAATTTGTTGTGTACATACTAAACGAGTTAAGGAACAAAACTGTCGAACAGTTTTTTTAAAATAACTTTTCAAACAAAAGTTATACTCATTTGAATGTTGGTCCTTCGGGTCGCGAAGTGTCCCAAGCCTACTAGTAAGCCATAATTTCGCATGTGTTGGTCGACAATGTCGCAAAAACAAAAGATTAACGGTTTGAGTCGATATTTTGTTATTTGGAATTAATTCGGTCATTAAATGATTAAAAAATTCGATGTATCGATTAAAACACCTACAAAGGTATCTTAAAGCGCTGATCGATTGTTTATTATCTAAATAAGGTAGGGGAAATTTGTCCTTAAAAGGAGCGTGTTCTTTTGGAAGTTATTTTTCAACCTAAGATTATGAAAATTTTTGATCATAGTGAAAAAGTATCATACGGAAAGTGATTTGACTTTTTCCCCTACCTTATTTAGATAATAAATAATCGATCAGCGCTTTAAGATACCTTGGTAAGTGTTTTAATCGATACATCGAATTTTTTAATCATTTAATGACCGAATTAATTCCAAATAACAAAATATCGACTCAAACCATTAATCTTTTGTTTTTGCGACATTGTCAACCAACACATGCGAAATTATGGCTTACTAGTAGGCTTGGGACCCTTCGCGACCCGAAGGACCAACATTCAAATGAGTATAACTTTTGTTTGAAAAGTTATTTTAAAAAACTGTTCGACAGTTTTGTTCCTTAACTCGTTTAGTATGTACAAAACAAATTTCGTGGAATTATCTCTATTTTCGTTGTCCCGCCAAGAATTGCAGTGGAACTTTTTTTTTCGAATTTTCAAAAACTAATTTCAGATTCGTGATTTTCATGTTAAAAAACCCCAGATACCAAATTTCGTCGAAATCAGAATTTTTTTTGCACCCTAGTTTAGGGGTGCGCCCTTTAGGGGTAGGAATTTTGAAAAAAAAATTGCAAAATCGGAAAAGAGCATACCCAAAAACCTATTCAAAGACATGCCACCCGACTTTGTAACTCTTATGGTTGCTGAGAAAAAAATTAAAGAAGAAATGCAGATTTCAACTCTCTTT
>NW_022170249.1:7986659-8007214 GCF_008802855.1 Photinus pyralis
CCGCTAATATTGTAAATTTATAAAAAACGATTGAAAATTCACAACACAATGCTTCGAACACTGATAGTTGCACTTTAGCTTGAGGTAAAAATACCATTTTGTAGAGAAATTAATTGTCTTTAAATTTGATGTGGGTATTTATGTCATACAATCCCTTTTTTTATGTTAAAAATTCTGGAAACTTTCCAACCCCGATTACACCAAAGCGTTAGGGTCGACCCAGTCTAACCGTGAAAAAATTAGTGACAAGCTGAAATTTGGTAAATAAGTTGATTTTGGAGTCCTTAAAATACCACCAAACCCCATAAGTGATCCGCCGTGTCTGTCACCTCCAAACTACCTTTGAAAGGGATTTTTTTATGTTTTTTGTCAATATCTTGAAAACAACGCTATTTGCAAAAGAATGTGAAGATAGACAAATGAAAGCGTAGGTTTGGTGCTGTACCAGTGGCGAAGTTATAATGTTAATTTTATTTTAAAAAATTAATTTAATTTTTAATTTTTTTTGGTGAAATCTAAAGAAATTTCTCAAAAATATTTAGGTAAGAACATTCATTTCGTGCCTATTCTAATGAAATAAAAAATCATAACAGTGGCAGTACTAATTTTTTTATGTCATCCCTTTTTTAATGCATTAAAACGATAATATATTGTAATATATTGTAGTCAGTAGGTATCTATGCAGTGCAGTAGGGTAACTTATTATGAGGTAGTGAAACTAAAATACGACCCGTTTAGGCAAATGAATACTTAACATAGCATAAGTTTTTAATTAGGTACCTAATTAGATATTTCTATACCTATATTAATTCGTCAGACTCTATAACTGTCTACAATTCTACAAGCTAGGGTACACTTTAGACCAATTTTTCGCCACGAGCAAGCTTTTTTGCAACCGCCTGACGAACAGTTGCAAAAAATTTGCTTTAGACCCCTTTCGAGGTCCATGTATGTCTTGATCCACTCCTGCATTGGTAAGTTATTATTCAGCCATGTTTGAAACTAAAAAGGAAAATCATCCGGGTCAGTATTACATTCCAGCTTTGAGGCCTTTGTAAAGAAGGTATAATGAAACTAGAGGAATTGAAGCGATAGAGTCAAATAAGAATAAACTTGTAACAAATATAGCAAACGAGCTCCTGGATCACTGAACATCTTTTCCTTGGGTGATGATAAACGAAATACTGAAAACAGAATTGGAAAATTCGATACCGTTCGGGAGTTATCTTGTCCACATACGGACGGACGGACGGACAAAAAGTCCAAAATTCTGAACTCGCTAGGAGCTTCTTAATAATATAATTAATCTTTTCAAAGAAAATACTTGTTAAAAGTCCTAAAAACGCATGGTTATTGGTACTGAGCTGCCTTTAGAGTCGGTGGAAGCTATGCTAAAATAAAATCCTTATTTAAATTTTGCTGTACTACATATTGCTGGTAGAGAACGTCAAGGTCCTTAATCTGTCATTTGTTATATTTCTTCCTTGTCTACAGTAGGTATAGACAAAATAATATTTCCTATTTGTTGAAAAGCCCAGATGTGGTACCTATCGCATTCAGAAATGGCGTGCATGGCAAAAATAACATTTTTAGAGGTCCTAATTTATGTTGACA
Source organism: Photinus pyralis (assembly GCF_008802855.1). Taxonomy (NCBI): domain Eukaryota; kingdom Metazoa; phylum Arthropoda; class Insecta; order Coleoptera; family Lampyridae; genus Photinus; species Photinus pyralis. The sequence goes on from NW_022170249.1 coordinate 7,988,274, forward strand.
TTTTTAAATATCCATGACTTTATTTGGTTTTCAATTTCCTGGCCGCAACATAGGTATATAAATTTTGTTTGGCATAGTGACTTAATGAACTAAATATTTTTGAAAAATTTGTCTTTATTTCAATCAGAAATTAAAACATTAGTCTTTTTAAAAATAACCAAAATTAATATCATAACTCCGCCACTGGTACAGGAAAATATATAGGTATAGGTTTTATAGGAAAATATGCTTAAATTTTTCTATCTTCATATTTTTCCCTAAATAGCTTTGATTTCAAGATACGTATTCCCAAAAAACAACAATAGGCATTTTCAACCCTTTGAGGGTTTTTTTAAGGGTTAGGTGGGGGTAGGGTTTGGTGGTATCTTATGGAACTCAAAACATGCGTTTACCCTGATCGAGTTTCAAAGGTGATCTTTCGTACCCGTTTACGCTTTCCAATAAATCAATTCATGACGAGAATTTTATTGCAGTTCTACAGCAGAGCCTCGGAGGGAATCAAACTACTAACTCGATATCTAGTAATAACACAGGCGTTAGTGGTGCGGGAACCACAAATTGTTCTTTTACAATAAATGTTAATGTTCCAAATAAATAATTATGGTCAAATTTATGTTGGAGTTTTTAATGAATTGTTTGAAGATGTCAAATTTAGTGTATAAATAACAGTCCGGTAAGTGTTGCTTAGCGACACTTACGGACGTAAATTGATAGTAATCGAACATCTACGGGTCAGTATGAAATAAAAAATAATAAATCGAGTAAGTACCTACATATGTGATATGTGTAAATAAATTCCTTATTCAATTGTCTATTCACGTTACATTGAAATGAAATGACTGAACTGAACGGAGTAGGTACTATACGCGTGTAGGGTAGGGATAGCACGTTATACTTTATCATTTTTAAGCTCCACCTTTACTGGCAGTTTCGAATACTTCGTCTCCTACCGCTGCGTCCCTTAGAAAGTACTGGAGCAGCTCCCGATTACTCTTAATTTAGGTTTACAGCAGAGCATCTTCGTTTTGTGAATTTACCATTTGGCTTATGGATGTTGTTCGCTGTTGCTTCACTAAACTGAAAACTCGTGGGGTCCGAGGATCATTAATTCTGTTAGCGACTGTATTTACGTAATTAAAGATCTTACGACATTGTAAACAAACAACTTGTACAAGTTTACATACTATGGGTGAACTATGCGGAAATTGCAAGCGTGCACATTCTTGACCTTAACCTTTTCTGTTTACTTGGCTCTAATAGTCACAGAAAAGGAGCTTTTGCAAATGTTAGCGATTCTGTAGCACTTAGCCCTCCCCCCCTCCAAACTTTTTTATACTGACATAAGTATGCTGTGCTGACATGACGGTATTGTATAATGTATAGTACTTCGATTGTACATATTATTTTCACAGTCTGGGCATTTTTAATTCTGGAGATGTTTAGAAACGTCAAATGAGGGCTAAGTGAACGGATGAAATGTTTGAAATTGCCTGGAAGTGACGCTAAATTTGTAATTGGCCTATCTGGCATAGGTATGTTTACATTTTGTCCAACATGCCGTAAGTAGCTTTCATGACCAATTAGATCATTGCCAAACTGTAAATGGCGGAAATTTTGAGCATATGCTCTAATGGTTTTCGTTTTAGAGATTATGATTTTGTCTTTCCTTTTTTGTATTTTTCGTTAATGTAAGCTTGTTATTGTTATTTTGTTATCGTAGTTGATACAGGATGTTAATTAGTAAACAGTAAATGCAGTTTCGGGTTAAACTAAGAGAAATAAAAAATTGACATTATAGGATAAGATTGATTTGCAGATAACGGAGATATTTGCCTTTTTGCGTGCCCTATACAGGCTGTGCCACGAAGCATGCCGCTCGAAAAGGGGATCGTCTAAAATATGTTCAAGTTTGTGGCACTTTCGGTTATACTATACTGGAAAGAGTACAAAAAATCCCCGTCTTATCGTTGTCTCCAGTATCCACCACTTCCACCATAAAATAATCCCCTTCTTTATGAGTTTTCAAATAAATCGCCAATCACAATTAGATTAGATGAATGTCAGCCAGCCACGACGGAACGCGCCTTCGTAACACGTGGATCTGCTTATCAGCCGAACAAACACGTGCGTTAATTATATTTTGCCTGACAATAAAACTCCTTATCGCAACGGTCAGATATAACTTTTTTAACGCAAATTCGACCAGATGTGCCTTATTTATAACACCTTATCTAAATTGAACAAACATCTACACAAATTTCTAAAAGGAAAAACAAATAATGAAATACAAATTCAAACGAAACGATCACATTTTGTGTTTATTGGTAAAAAAACTCACCAGATTTGCTCTTAAAAATTTAAATTATTTCACGTACAAGGTGGCTGAACATTATTGAAGGTGCTGAAGCCGAAAATACGTCTGCATGACGCAGCCGTATGTGGGCTTAATGAGGAAGTATGACAAAAAGGATTTCGCCTTAACACTATTATTCGTAACTCGCTTTCTCGTTACGAAAAATAGTGCTTTTCCCAACTGCTTGTACAAGTAACTATTATAAATAAGAAACTTAGCATTGCGTAGTCTGCGCAAATGTCTCTATAAATAAGAAGTGCAGATTAGTGCAGATTAATTAAACTGGTTTTATTCCTCATGGTACTCCAACGAAAGGCATCAATTTCTGTCTCTTCCTCGACCCCTCATCGTGATCGGTTATAATTCCTCATATCTCCAGAGTGAGGTGTCATACAAAAGGCGGTTGGAACGTCTGGGCGGAATATATCCATTAGTGATGTCAACACTTTAAGAGCGAATATCTCGAAAACGGTGTATCAGAGGAGAGGAGAGCGGAAGAGGGTAAAAATTTTAAAATTTCGGTTTTCGAAATATCGCCTTAATATTTTTTTATTAGAAAAGTGCTATTGGGTAGGGTTTTTGGAATATTTGTTACTCAGTCATGACTCGCCCTCGTTTCTGTAGTGATCGATTGTTTAATTTGTCGCCATTAGTATATTATCAAAATTTCAAAATATTCCGAGGTCTCGTTTTCGAGAAAGAGATAGCCGGCATACGTCGTTAGACACCCTGTATGTCGGAGTGTAACGGTTTTTTCAAATAGACCAATTTTAAGGCTTTGTAGATACTATGAGCCTCGAAAATACAATAAAGCATTTTTAGGAGAGTCTTTGAGACTGTATGCCACCCCACGTCTTTAACGCATTTACAGAGTAGGTACCTAGGGGCTCTTTGAGACCGGTAAACTTTTGAAAATTCTGAAGGACCCTAGTGAGTTCTTTACTTCTACAGTTTTCAAGATATTTACTTCGTGCTTTCTGCATTCCGCTGTGTAAAGACATGGTCGGAGATATGTACCATCTTGGTTGAATCATGATAAAAATGGTTATTTATAGATCAATTTTCTTGGGAAAACGTCCATTTGTGCCCAAATTCCGCATTTTCGAGTGCCGTGTACGTTTTGACCAAAAGATGTAAGAAATCGTTATTTATGCAACAATTTCGGTGGAATAGATTTTAATTTTATTCTACCCACCGGCCACCAGTTTTCAAAGACGTTTCAAACGTAAAATGCATCTTGAAATGAAACATAGTAGGTATCTATTGGCATAGTGTAGTCTATTCTTACACTATGGCCTATGCTATTGGTGATGTACGAAATGTTTAGTGTGGTTGAAGATTTTTGAAAGGATATTTGAACTTTTGAACGGAAACGATAAAAAAGTGTTTGCCTTATCAAATCGCATCAAACATTAATGTGTCGTAATTTGAACCTTTTCTAACACACTTTCGGAATTTTATCCCCAACATTTTTTACTGCTGAAGTCCATTTTGTGATAATCGTGATTTCCGCACAAACATTTCACTTGCTCAACTGTCTTCGGTTCGCTTAATAAAATAATGAGATTAATTTTAAAAGCATAACTGGCTAGCCCTTCACGGCGTAGTTGGTTAGGATGGACGGTACCAGCTCATACACCTCCGATTTGAGTAAAAACAGTCACAATCTAAGGGGAAATTTGGAGGTTTTGTTCTCACACTAAACACTGTTTTAGCCAACTGCTGCTACTGCATCAGTTTTATGCCGGATTTATTAATATCTCTCGATGGACGTGTTTATTTATTTAATCACAATGTGAATCTCTAAAACTGTCGTCAGTGACCTTACTAATTTCATCATTCACTTCCATAAAAAGTTTAATTTGCGCATACTGGTTACACGTGGGGTTTCTTGTTCGATAAATCACGTTTCAAGTATGCCCTTCCATATATCGATAAAGAAATTCTGTTTTTTTTTGTTTATTCAATGATTCCCATAATAAGAAAATTGCGCTCAAAAGAAACCTTTATGGCGTAATTACCCGCAACTACGCGAGCTTACACGTGATCGAGCGAGTTGTTAGTTGACGGGTCAGAATCGGTTCAAATAGATACGGGATATTCCAACCAAATAATCAGTACCGGTTATTTTACAATTTTAAAATATTGAAATCAGTAATTGGTACATAAACAATCAAGTCAATACCAAGAAGGCATTATCGTTATCAGCTTTCTTTCCATATTATCATTGGCATTTCGGGCCACGCATTATTATCGAACTCATACATGAAGGTTCGGTCCAAACAAATACTTTTTCCAAATTAATCTAGTGCCCTGTGTGTAGAGCTACTCTAAAAAAGGTCTTGAGATTTGCATTTTTTTCTCGGCAACCATAAGGGTTACAAAGACGGATCTTTGAATAGGTGTTTGGGTAGACCTTTTCCGAGTTTTTAACATGCGAGTATTTCGCAATGGTGGGTTAACTGGCGCTGCTTTGGCTCAAACCCGTGTTTACAGGGGTTAGAAACCTTTCTTGTGGAAAATGTATTTTATTATCTCCGGCATAGTAAAAATTTTACTGTAACAATTCATGAATCTCCTTAGGAATGACTAAGTGCACATTTTTTATACAGATTCCTCAAAGACGGTTTAGTTGAAATATTCTCCCATTCACAACTGATTTTCTCCTTTGGAAGGCAGCAGCTATTTGCAAATTAGGTGATGGAACGCCTTGATCTGGTTACTCATGAAAGTGAAACTCTCAAAATGATTGACGAATTTGAAATCGGCACAACCGAGTTTCATGTACTTCACAATTTATTAGTTCTAATTTAGTTTATTTATGGGAACAAATCCAGTATGGAAATGTCCAAAATTACCCTTATTACTTACGGTTTGCATCTTCCGAAAGCACAAATTAATTATTTTTAACCTTTTTACCTGTTGCCGTATTATTTATATTATGAGCCCTTCGTATAAACAAATTAGATGCCCAACCTAATGCTCATTTGTGATTCTTACATTTCCATCAAATCTTCGAACTCTAACCATTTCGAAACTAGATCCTAAACTAGAGCTACGGACTACGGACTAACCGGTAGAAAATATGGCAATATCCAAAAAGATCGAAAACATTCCATCTAAACCAAGCTCATACCTTCTATAGGACCCCCCCCCCCTCCCAAACACCGGAAGGGACAGCTGGGTTTTTCAGCTCACCCGACGAATTCGCAAGAAAGCATTCAAAAATAAAAACTTTTTTAAATAATTTCGCCGGTTCCTGTCGTCATAAAAATATAAGAATAGTCTTAAAATTCATGTTAATTAAGCGCGTTTCATGTGACACCCAACACATGTCATACGGATGATGTATACTACAACACATTTACTTAACTAGGGTTAATTACACCCACTTTATTGACCGAGCTGAAATTTCTAAATTCGATAATCTAATTAACACCTATTGTTACATAGAATTTTAGGTCAATCGTAAAAGGTCTGCGATAATGAGATAACTGCACGGCCTTACGGTTTTAATGCTTGATTTCGCTTAACATTGGGAAACTAAAATCGGTTAATAATTATTTAACGGAGCTGAAATCATACTACTATATTAATTTTCTTTCCTCCTCCAATCAAAGGGAGGCTGTAAAGATAATTTAAATATCGCGACGGGAACGGTTACAAACGGCAAATTAGTTACAGAAGCTGGTTTTCCTTCTCGGTGGCAAAAACACGGCTCTAGAAATCAAAGCAATTGCTTTTATCTTAAATACCCATGTGGCTTTGCACATTTTAAATAGTCATATCTGATTGCAGTGTTAAGAGGCGAGGGAGTATACATTTGCATGTTTTCAAGCTAACAAAGTTTTTCTACCATGGATCAAATTTTTACCAACGACAGATTATTTTTAAATAAAAGGTCGAATTTGTCTCACGCGTCTTTACGTATCAGTTATCATTAACGATGTTGCTGGAGAAAAACTGCATAAAGCGTTTAATTTCAGTGGCCAAATGCGAGTTTTTCAATCCCGGCGGCTCCGTAAAAGACCGGATTGGTTTTCGAATGGTAGAAGATGCCGAAAAGTCGGGCGCACTTAGACCGGGTTTCACAATCATCGAACCCACATCTGGAAATACCGGCATCGGATTGGCTATGGCGAGCGCGGTTAAAGGTATAAAGATGACCTTTAACAGTTATGTTGAAATAAATCTATTCAGGTTATCGGTGCATTATTGTGATGCCTCAAAAAATGTCCAACGAAAAAGTGAGCGTTTTAAGATCTTTGGGAGCTGAGATTATTCGTACACCCACCGCTGCCTCTTTTGATTCACCCGAAGGACTTATAGCGGTGGCTCAAAAGTTGCAAAGGGAAATACCAAATTCGATTATCCTGAACCAATATTGTAATGCGAGCAATCCATTGGCGCATTACGATTTAACTGGCGCGGAAATATTCGACCAATGTGATGGGAAGATCGATATGGCTGTAAGTATGCCATGTGTCCTAGCACTTTTTCGAGGATTGTACTTTCTATAAGTAAAGGAGAGAGATCAGTTAAAATGGTTTGATTGTAGATTGTAGGAGCTGGCACAGGTGGCACTGTAACGGGTGTTGGCCGTAAATTAAGGGAATTGTGCCCGAACTGCATTATCGTATCAGTTGATCCTGAAGGTTCCATATTGGCCGAACCGGAATCGCTTAACCAATCCGACACTACATTTTATGAATTGGAAGGAATTGGATACGACTTTTTACCAACCGTTTTGGATCGTTCAGTTGTTGATAAATGGTATAAAGTTGCAGATGTTGATTGCTTCAACATGGCGAGAAGGTTAATAAAAGAGGAAGGATTGCTGTGCGGTGGAAGTAGTGGAGCTGCAATGACCGTCGCATTGAAAGCCGCCGCGTCATTACGCGCCGATCAAAGATGCGTGGTTCTGTTACCGGATGGAATACGAAATTATATGACTAAATTTGTGTCGGATCATTGGCTGGAAGCAAGAAACTTTAAACCAGTTATCAATGAACATGGTCACTGGTAAGTATCAAATATATAATTTTAGTTCTCAGCAATGAGATGTGGATGATTCTGGAGTTTGAGAGATAGTGTAGTGCCCTTGGAACATCTTTGCGGTGCCAAGCGTCCCATCCCATTCTTGGAGAAAACGTATCACTTATCACTTTTTGTGTTAACGTTTTTAAAGTTTTTATGTGATTTTAAACATGCTAGGTTGTTGATTTTAATTGTTTTAGGTGGTGGGATGAAACTGTGGCAAAATTAAAGATTGAACGTAATTTTACCATCTCATCCAAACTTACATGCAGCGAAACTATTTCCCTGATGAAGCAAAAGAATTATACTGAAGTTCCAATTATAGATGCCAACAAGTAAGTGCGGACATATGGCACGTTTGCAAGCTTACGACATAGAAAAACAGCCCAAAGAAAAATCTTTCATTCATAAAACATCATGATACTCTTAGCGGCTGTACTTCTCTTTCCTTAAATTCTGGACACAAATTTATTATTCTCTTGCAGCACATTTTTGGGAATGGCCAGTATACCATACATCATGAACATGTTGATGACATGCAAAGTGAAACAAAACGATTTAATAACTGAAGCCATACAGATGCAGTACCGATCGGTAGCCCTCAACTCTTCATTGGGATTATTATCTCGTATATTGGAAACTGAACCGTATGCGCTTGTTGTCCAAGATGAAGCATGTTGTAAGTCTCATTCACAAATAACATTTGGTTTTGTATGCAACACACCCTTTCTCCTTTGATTGATGGGTTGGGTTGTTGCTTACCAAGTTTATTTACTTTGTTTGTTTCTGTGAATATACTTTTTTTTTAATTTTTAGTGCGCCCTAATGCAGTTATCAAAAAGGAAAGTGTAAAGGGTATCATTACTACAGTTGATTTGCTCAATTATATAACTACTATGGCGAGTGAAAAAAGCAATCAAGTAAATGGGTCCATATAACAAACATTCGCTAGGGAACAAGAAATGTGCATTCAATTTTTATCAATAATAAAGATTATACACTGCTTACTTTTGATTTATGTGCATTTCCTTTAGCAGGTGTCTGATGGTTTAGATCTCTGTCATTACTAAAATCACATGGTCAGTTACAGTTTTAACATACAAGATACTCATTATGTATGGTATATAGTAGATATTTCAGTAAATATCCCAAGTGTACAAAATTTTTCTATATGAAAGTTTTTTAACATTTTTTTCTCCCATAATAAGGCAGCATTCAGTTGTTGTTATTTCAGAAAACAAATGACTAACGAAAAACAATTGAATTTTTATAAATGACAGTGCACATTTTCATTAAGCTTTATTGATAGAGATCTCTTTTTGATGATGTACATGTTACTACCATCATTTGAATACCTATGATTACTTATTCAATGCTACCACACAAGAAAATTTTTCGAAAAAAAAAACAATCGCATCAATAACATTATACTATCCTACACCAAAATAAAACAAATCGACGTGTAGGTACGTGTCTTACTGAACCGTGAAGACAAAATGAAATTAGCAATAAAATGGTAACAAACGTACACGGCGCATTCATTTGTTTTCTTTGATGTAGGATATCTAGATTTAATGTTATTGATGTGGTTATAAGTTTTGTGAAAAATTTTCTTGTATCTTAGGTACTAACATGTTAAATCATCCAAAAGAGAAAAGCAATGTATCAAATGAGCCTAATGAAAAGGTGAACTGCCATTTAAAAAAATTCAGCTGTTTTTCGTTACTACTTATTTGTTTTCTAAAATAAAAATAACTGAATGCCGCCTTATTATGGGAACTTTCATAGGCATATAAAAATTTTGTATACTTACATTCGATATTTAGCGAGATGTATACTATATTCCATACATACTGCTTTCCATTTGAGTGAAAGAGGAGCTCTGAGCTGTACCATGCAAGATGTCCTGTGTTCCTTTTAAGAAAGTTTCAAGCTCTGACGCGCTCGAAATTGGATTTCCCTTGTCTCTTCATGCACCACCTATTTGCTTGGGGCTTGAAACACTTTTGTGGTTATTTACGTACTGTGAATATCAATTCAAATGTGTGCAAAATGAAGAACTTGCAAAACGAGCTGCTCCGAACGAACTGCATCAGAGCTTCACGCACTCAAATGGAAAGCAGTAATAATGGGCACCCTTCTATGCAATATGTAACAAGCCTATTGAAAATGGGTCAAATCCAATGATCCATACCACTTCGAGGGGCTCTGCCGCTTTTTTAGATCCATTTTAGGGGTTCATTCCTCCTTAAAGATGAACAGACAGGTGGCACGTACAGGGTGGGGCAGAGGAACTTGCTGATTTGTATTCGGCCTCGGCGCCCTTGGGCGACGGTTGCTCCGACAAAAGTGGGAATAGGTATATTTGAGAGAAGGGCATATAAAGTTTTTCCGCCGCGTAGTGTCGTCACCATCAGGGGGTGGACGAAGACGGAACGCCCCTTCGCCGTCGAGGCATACTTTGCTAACGGTCGCTCAGTCATAGCCACGCAACGTGCATTCCGTACTCAGTGATTTCGAATATTGCCACATTTAGTAGATAGGGGTGCGTTTTCATTTTGCTTTTTCATAATAGGTACGATAATATTTCATGTGTAATCAAATAAGTAGGCGTGTAGGATTCTAGGAACCAAGTTCAACGAGGCCCTTTCACTTATTCGATTGTATCGTACTGAATGCGTATTATTGCCGTATTCAATAAACGCAAACATGCTGAACTGCAGTCTCCCTCTGCCCCTGCCGTGATAAGGATAACAATTTTGCCTTCACACAAAAGTATTGGTAAAATCACAGATAAAATACCCATTTATCTGTGGCAAAATTAAAATTAGGTACCTACATATTTTATATTGATAATGATAGGTACCTGATGTAAGTGAAAAAGGGCGGTTATTTGGGTAGGTAGTAGAGTAGTAGTATATTGTAATAATTTTTGCTTTTGGCCAGGTACGTGAACCAAACATTCGAAAATGGAGTTTCTAAAACCGGGGGAAGTATCACAATGTTTATACAATCAAAATGATAAACAAAGTCCACATCCCAAACTTAATAAGTAAGTACATATGTATTTCATTATATAGACATTAGACTTAGACTAGAATGTAATGGTACCCTGCGTCAGGCGTCTTCACTAAGGTCGGTGACCCTAAACTCAATATCTCAATAGCTAATCCAGTGGCGCATCGAGTTTGGATTTGATAGGGGTTACATAACGGGTTGGTGTTTTTATAATTCAATGTGTTAAGTTTCAAAAGTATAGTGGGTAGGAATAGGTACATCGAAACTGTTATGTAATTAATACCCTAATCCTTCACTCATCGGTAATAATGCCCAAAATAGTTTGGATCCGAGGTAAGGGGGAACAAAAATAAAATCATATGAACGAACCTCGATACTTTCCCATAAACCACTCTTTAAATGGAAATAACCTAAAGTTCACGTACAGGTTGAAACAAACGAACCCAACCCCTTCCTCTTCACCTGAGGACTCAAAAACTGCGATAAGCCGTGCGTAGTGTACGTGTTTTATGATTATTTCTTAACCCCATCAGTAAACCGCCCCTATTCGCTATTCAGCATATGAAGGCGAATGAATACAGGGTGTGCCACGACGAATGCCGGCGCTCTATATCTCGAAAATATAAGACCTCACAATATTTTGTGAATTTTAAAATATAGGTACTAGTGTTACAGATTAACTACTAATGTGGATAACAGGAACGCGTCTAAAATATTTTGAAGTTAGTGACACTTCCGGTCATACGGGAAGTTGATTCCAACTTGTTTATTTTAAATGGAAATGTTACGTAGAATCAAAAAGTAAAATAATATATAGGGTGTTCCGTAGCCGCCTTTGTGGGGCACCCTGTACTAGTCTAAAAGATGGTATAACTTTCGATTTGTTCAATAAATATACTCAGCGGTCATCTGTAGATATTTTCAGGGAACACCTAGCGGCTGATGCAGTGTCAATAATCCACAATCAGCCGCTGGCAGTCACACTACTGTACATCGTACAGTCCGTACAGATTAAAAACAATACACCGACAAATGTAAAAGTTGTAATAATCCATTTGTTTACATGTGATTTCAATTTGCTTTTGTGCGAAAACAAAAAAAAACCAACAAAAAAAACAACAATCTAAACAAACAAATAAGAAATGCAAGTCTGCGCATTCGTCATTATTTTAAGTCTTTTAGTCTACGACGGACACACAGTCTATTTTTATGAAAGAGTGCACGTTATATACTTTTTGGTTTAATTTATTTCCGGCCCATTAGTACTTAAAACACAAGTCGGCCAGGTCATTCAGAATTGTGACTCCTTGCCGGTATACTCTTAATCTATTAATGGTTTCTGTGGCCTACAATTACAAAGAGCATTATTATGTCTATGTATTCAAATACTTATTCATGGGAAATGAGTATCTAAGTGTTAGAGACGTGAAAACATTCTTTTGGTACAAGTCTAAAGGTAGGTTAAGTTAAGGAATGAAAACGATCACTATTCGTTTAATTACTCGTTACTGAATCGCGATAAATTTATTATATCCCAATCCGGCTTGAAAGACCATTTTTAATGTACGAAACTTATTGTTCGCAATTAAAGAAGTATTTTTAAACTTATTTATTTCTGACTGATTCTGACCGTACTGGTCGACGGTTACACGAATAGTGATCGTTTTCATCCCTTTACTTAACCTACCTTAAACTTGTATGATGTATGTAAGAATGTTTGCACGTCGCTAACTGTAGTTAAGTATAGGTAAATGCTTCCAAAATGAAAACCAAAAATACAGGCTAGCACTTATAAATGAGACTATTACTCCACTAATTCGTTACTGAAAATTACAAACATAATTTAATTTATTTATTTTCACATTAAATCACACATTCGGCTTGCCCAAATTGCACAAGAATTTAAATTTACTAGGTTCGTAAACACACGTGACTAAATTTAAAAATAATTACAAACACCTTAAATCTAATATTATACCCTAACTTCAATGTTAATCAGCACACGCGAAAAAAATAAAAACAAGATACGAAGAATCGCATAGGTACGATTTTCAGTAGGGGAATTTTGTGCCACTCCGCTCGTATTCGAAAACCAAACTGTTGATACGTCTCATATTCAATAGCACTGATCCTTGAACTCATAAAAATTATCGATTGGCGAACTTTTGACATCGCTATTCGTTTTCTAGTTAGACGAGGAACAGACGGACAAAACCACCACATAAAAAAACATTCCAAAAACTGGTCCCCTACTGCTCTATATTAGTTTTGATAGTAGAAAGATTCACCTCGGCAAATTCTCCCCCGAGAAAACTCGCCCCACGGTAATATCACCCCCGGAAGATTCACCCCTACAATATTCGCCCCCGGAGAATTTGCCCCTATAAGATACATTTATAAAACTTCAATTCCGGAAGATTCGCTCCCGGAATATTGAAATGGGAAGATTCCCCAAACATATTTCTCACCGGTAAGATTCGTCCTTATGAATATTCACCGTTAAAATATTTACCGAAAAGAATATTCGTACATGAAGGATTCGCCCTTGCCGACAAGTCGCTCTAGAAGACTGGTCATCCGAAGGATCGCCAGACTATATTTATCCCAAGTAAAATTCGGTCACGCTCACGAATTCCCTTTGTTTTTAAGTGGGCGGGGTTTTAAACAAGGCTGCTGTACCAACCTAACCCATTATCATTTACAAATAGCTATGCCCGAACAGGATTCGAACCAAGGACCTTCAGTATCGCAGTTGAGCGTCCACTCCTCTGCGCCACATGGGACAGCATCATAAAATAACTACTTATGCGCGATTATACAAGCTTTCATAATTCATACAACAAACATAAGTTTTCTGTTGTTGTAGAAGTACATATTTTGTTATGGTAATACTGTAATATGTATCTACTGTTGCTAAAAAAAAACCCATTTCATATTTCAATAATTTCAGGAAGCCTTTCCAGAAGATTATACCAAATATTCTTCATGCTATTGGTAACACCCCGATGATTAGATTGAACCATATACCGCAATCATTTGGTATTAAATGTGAAATTTGTAAGTATAGATTGCATTCCCTCATGTTACGCGCCAAATAATATCTAGTTCTTCCTTTATGGTAACTCAACGGCATTTCGAATATGCATAGGTGGCGAAAATGTTTGTATGTCTAAATTTTAGTTGCCAAGTGTGAGTTTTTCAATCCTGGAGGTTCAGTAAAGGATAGAATTGCAATTGCAATGATTGAAGACGCGGAAAGCAGAGGACTGCTTAAATCAACCAGTACGATAATAGAACCAACTTCAGGAAATGCGGGTATTGGGTTGGCGGTAGCTTGTGCTGTCAAAGGTAAATACACCTATATCTACCATTTGCTAAAATTTGTAAAAAATGTAACGAGTTGGTCAGAATGCCATGACATGTTACCAGGTAAGACCGAATCCAGAAGGAAATGGGATCTACAGTCGGATTTTCCGACTTATGTGCCTTATCATTGATGTGGTAATATTAATAGATCCCCATCCCTTCCTGGGGACGGGCCTGTACAACAAGTCACTAATTTTGCAGGCTATAAATGCATTTGCGTCATGCCAGACAAAACCTCCATGGAAAAAGAAAACATACTAACATCCTTAGGTGCAAAAGTGATTCGAACCCCAGACACTTCGGTGGACGACCCAGACGGTGTTTTCCATATTTCCAGAAAACTGGCAGCTTCTATACCTGATTCAATTATCCTTCAGCAATTTAAAAATCCCATAAATCCTTTGGCGCATTACCACATAACCGCCATGGAAATATTTGACCAATGCGATGGCGAAATCGACATGATCGTAAGTTTTTGCGCTGGAAAAAATTTTTGATAAAGTTTCGGTAGGTTATTGGTGTAGGATCAGGGGGTACGATGACTGGAGTTGGACGAAAAATTAAAGAGTTACTCCCTAACTGTACTATTGTCGGCGTGGATCCCGTCGGCTCATTTATCGCCGAACCACCTATTTTAAACGAAACAACATTAAAGTACACCGAGGTTGAGGGAATAGGTCACGATTATTATCCCAAAACTCTGGATAAATCGGTGGTGGACTACTGGATTAAAGTTACAGATAAAGAATCGCTACATATGGCTCGAAAATTACATAGGGAGGAAGGAATCTTGTGTGGTAAGTATTTATGTAGGTATTGGACACATTTTGAGTTACAAATCAATAAAAGGATCTAGTACCGGTTCTTTAATGAGTGGAGCATTGGAAGCGGCTCGGAATTTGAAAGAGGGACAGAAGTGCGTTGTAATGTTTCCTGATGGTGTTGGCAACTACTTGACTAAGTTCGTGTCTGATTATTGGATGGAGTCAAAAGACTTCCTACCTCGTCCAAACATTTTTAAACATTGGTAAATTGTTAACGAAATTCATTTCAATGTAATTTACTGGTGTAATTAGGTGGTGGGATATTACAGTATCAAATTTATCTCTAGCGAGAACTGAGACCATCTCTTTAAACATGACTTGTGGTGAACTATCTAGTATGTTGTACTCTCAAGGAGTGGATGTACTTCCTTGCGTTGACCAAAACAGGTAAGTGACAAAGTAAAATCTAAAGCAGAGCTAAACTGTCATCTATCTATTGTAAATTGCTTTCAGGATTAGGTATCGCTATCTGAATTTAGCAATGGTTACTATTTTTGTTCTAGAATACTTCAAGGGATCATATATGCAAAAGATGTAACGTGTAAACTACTTAACGCTTCTATCACTTTGGGTGATCCAGTCCGAAGGGTCCTTTCTCAAAAGTACAGAAAAATAACGGTCAATTCATCTTTAGGGGAATTATCGCATATACTTGAGAGAGAATTAGTCGCCGTTATTGTAGAAGAAAACGGTAAGTATTACAAATTACAAGTACTGTGGAGGATGAATGAAGCACTTACTTATTAAAATCATGCTTCGTTCGTTTTCGAGTTGCACTTATTAAAATGTTTACGCTGTCAATTTTCTAGAGCCATCACAACCAATCATTTTTAAAGGATTCGTTTTTGCAAGTAATCTGGTGCAGTATATAACGGAAAATAGCATCGAATAAGTATTACGCCATTCTTTTTCATCTGCCTGAATGTTCAACAGAGATAAAAGTTTAAAATAAACTAAAATTGGTCTCTATGAAGTTTATTTAAAATGTCTATGTCAGCGCTTCTAATAATATACCTACCTATTTTTTGAAGTGACTATATGTTTTGGACGGGAGTAAAATCATCTCATGGTAGTATATAGCTCTGTTCTGTGGTCCTCATGCGTAGCGCTCGGTAGCCGTAAGCGAATTCGGTCACAGCCCGCTCACCACTAGCGGATAATGGCCCGTGTTGCTTTGATGTTATCGATGGTGTAGCCGTAAATGTTCCAGTCTGGGAAGGGGTTATGAAAAATAAACCGATACAACGAAATACCGAAGGATCCTCAGTATTACATTTTGGTATTACCATCATTACGGACGGACGACAGTACAAAACTATAAAGCCTCTGAGGGTGAGGATCCTTAATAATCACATTTGGCAATTATTTTGTTTGGTATTTCGGTAAACATGTTTTTTTTCATATATTTATTGCTTCCATGTTAAGTACTTGAATTTTGCTGCCGCGTATACTCGGTATAATTTTTGTTTGTACAATTTATTTCTCTACACAACCAAAGAATAAGTTTCTCTTGGACACAACACGGCCATCAGCCGTCCATACGGTGTTCACTTCGCTACGACAATACCATTTTTTTCGGACGTCGTGGTCGTCAAAAACTAAAAAGTCATCGTCATAGAAAAAGGTATATATAATACAACCAAGACATCAGTGTCGGTTATTCTGGCGGGATCAGTACAGTACAGTACAATACAGAGCATATATTACCACCGTAGGTACATCTTCACCCATTCCTGTCAGTTTTTGGCGTATTTTAGACATATAAAACATTCGTGGATTGGAAGGATGTTTTATTAAAGTGGAAATAATCGTCCCTAAACAGGAGTGCTAAAAGACTACAGCATTGGTGCCAATAAGCACCTGCAAATCAAGTATGTACTACTTACATTTAAACAATCTATTTGCAGGCTCCATTTCCGAATAAATATATCGAGATACTTGTGTACTTATAGGAGTTACTCTGAAGGGCGAATCTATGTAAAATATTTTCAAAATGGTCGCACTTCCGGATATACCGGAAGTAGCTAGTAACTACGTCATTTTAAATGGCAACCATTGGTTTCTTTTAGTATACTTAAAAAAAGGTAAGTTGCATACACCGCACCTATTTAAAAACTTCAAAGATTAAAAACTGGGTTTTTTTTTAAATGAAATTGCCATTTTCTTATTATTGCATTAGATACCTAGAGAAGCGAAATTGGCATATTTTGATAAGTAGCTATATTTAACTAACAGTTTCTGAATTATTCCCATTTAATTAAATTGATACCATTTTTTCCGGATTTTCTTTTGAGTAGTCGGCCATGATTTTATGACAATTGAATTTTCAACAAATCAAGGAAAGGATTCTTTAATTAATATCATTGATTCTAATCTAAATAAATAATTAATAAACAAGATAACAAGGAGATCAAAATTAGCGCCTTCGTGTTTCAAACAATTCAATACGTTTTCCCGTAGAGTTTTGTATTACTTGTGATTTAATCGTTTGTAGTGAATTGTTTACTCTCTCTAGATCATGTCTTCTCTTGTTGTGGAAGGCCCCGGCATAGACTGTGTCTTTTACATATCCCCATAAAAAGAAATCTGAGAGGGAAAGGTCCCGGGAATGAACAGACCTTAGGTTTCCGATTCAATTCCCTGGAAAAATGTAAAAACACGGAAATTATGCCTGCATTATGTGTAGGTGCACCATCTTGTTGACATAGCAACATATTCCTTGCTGTTCAACAACAATACCTATTACTATGTCCAGGCAACGAATGAATATGCCCGGTATGGTTGGAAGCGGAAGGTTTGACTTCAGAACCTTGTTTGGATCCCTTAGGAGGTAACCATACTCAAAGTCCCCAGGATTCCGACTGGAGCCTTCCCGGGGGGAGGGGCGCAAAGGTCAACATTTTCTGTTTTTCGCTGATATCTTGAAAAGGGTGCGTCTAGGAAAAAATTGTTTAAGAGCAAAATCAAAACTCATAAAATTGTCTACAATTTTGATTGTATACACTTTTTCGAAATTCCCAACCGTTTCCGCGATATAAGCTCCAGAAGGCCGGAAATTTTTGAAAAATTGTTTTTACGTCAAACATTCCTTATATCCTGTGAACCGATTATCTGAGAAAAAAGCCGCCGACGAAAAAGTTGTAAAACATTAAATTTCCTTTCCGAAAATATGGCTCCTTTCCAAATTGTCGTAACCAGTCAAAAGTTACAGCAGTTTTAAGATTTCCTGAAATTTTTCATCATCTTCTATATGCAACAATTTCAATGATTTGTCACCTACGCTCTTGCTATTTTCCAGAATTTCGACATCGTATATGTCCTCTTCGCCCTCTTCCTCTTCCTGGAGAGGTCTCCCATTCAAACAATTTCCGTGGCAATTGTGGCAGATGGTTGAGCATCGCATGGAGGTCTTTTTGTACCCACATCTCGCAGAACTGCAGTCTGTCGTGCATCTGCAGAAAATACAGTTGAGTATTTCTTCCGGTGCAGCTGGATCGGTTGTGAGGACTGGTATCAGGTGGTTGTTGTGATCCCTTTCCCAGCCCCATTGGTGCATATTAAATACAACTACTATCGGTCGCGTTATGAACTGCTTTTGATTTACGATTTATGGCCTTAAATGACTTACATTGCTAAGCGTACAGACTTTACCTCGCCTTGACCTCACCTCAAGTAATAATCTTCGATTTTTTGTCTAAATTACCCACTTGGATGCCTATTTATTATCCTTATATCATAAATGGAAGTTAAAATGGAAAATAGCAGGTGCGTAGGTGAGAAATCATTGAAATTGTTGCATATAGAAGATGACGAAAAATTTCAGGAAATTTTAAAACTGCTGTAACTTTTGACCGGTTAAACGATAATTTGGGAAGGAGCGATATTTTCGGAAAGGAAATTTAATGCTCTACAACTTTTTCGAAGGCGGATTTTTTCTCAGATCATCGGTTCACAGGACATAAAGGAATGTTTGATGAAAAACGTGAGGTAAAAACCGATTTTTCAAAAATTTCCGACCTTCCGGAGCGTATATCGCGGAAACGGTTGGGAATTTCGAAAAAGTGTATACAATCATTGTATCAATGACAATTGTAGACAATTTTATGGGCTTTGATTTTGCTCTTAAACAATTTTTTCCTAGACGCACCGTTTTCAAGATATCAGCGAAAAACAGAAAATGTTGACCTTTGCGCCCCTCCCCCCGGGAAGGCTTCAGTAGGAATCCTGGGGACTTTGAGTATGGTTACCTCATAAGGGGTCCAAACAAGGTCCTGAAGTCAAAACCTTCCGCTTCCAGCCATACCGGGCACACCCCCCTTTTAGCACTCGTTGCCTGGACTATA
>NW_022170249.1:8007314-8009231 GCF_008802855.1 Photinus pyralis
GGGTCGGAAATCTAAAATAAGGGTGCCAGAGCCAAATTTACCTTCTGGAATTTCGGGCCTGTAGGTAGGCAACCCAACCGGCCGGCGGTGCACACGGAGCGATCTCAGGCGGCGATGTGTGGCTGACACTTGATCAGAATTTTGTTTAACCCCACGAAATCCCGTCTGCAACGACGCGTATCAAGTGAATAAACACTATGGCAATAGTATAATAATAGTTGGCTAGATGTAGGAAGTGCATTGAGAACAACGGTGGCCACGTTGAACACTTGTAAACGTTATTGCTTTGGACTGTCGTTTTCCCTCCTTCCCTCCCATGTCGCTTCCTCGCGCTAACTCGCTCTGCATCGCTCCGCGCGAAACGTCGGTCGGTTGGGTTGCCTACATACAGGCGTGAAATTCCAGAAGATAAATTTGGTTCTTGCGCCCTTATTTTAGATTTCCGACCCCAAGTGTCCTATATCAAAATACTCCCCTAGGCACCCCCTATACGCTCCCAAACGGTGGCAGGTACTATAGGAATCACCCTGTATATTTGAGCTGAATTGTAACTCCCATAGGGTTTGTCTTCATGAAAACATGATACTGGCAAGTAGGTAACATATCTCACAAGTGTTCATTTTAGATCATACTTTTAGTGCAGTGTATGATGGGTGGCATCATATTTACCTGAATTATTTCAATCGGTGCAGACTCGCAGACACATACAAAGTTACAAAGAAGAATTTCCTGATGCATTTACGAGTATTATTTTGTATTAGGAAAGAGAAGTGTAAAATGTTATTGTGTGTATCTAGCTGTAATACCCTGTAATTAAAATCTGAAAGAAGCATTCTTATAAAGTCCTATCTGCAGTGTACTTAACCTATAAATGTACTTGTAGGTAGCTAGTGCTAGGTATCTATTCTATTTTTACTTTAACGACTTCCTAGCGAGTTCATTATTTAGCGATCTCTGTTCGTCTGTCCGTTAGCACGATATCTCAAAAACGAATGGATCGATTACAATGAAATTTTGCAGGTGGGCTATGATCAAATTTGTAAATCGGAGTTCGTGAATTAGCAATGTAGGCCAAAAAATAAAGAAGGTCCTTTTGACAACTGTTAGTCATGAACAGAATTGCATGAAATTCAAAATGAGCGTAGCTTTAGTCATACAACACCAAGCTATATACCTACAACCAGGAGCTCGTTTACTGTATTTGTTTACAAATTAATTAAATTAGGTACATTTCTGTTATACAAACGTTTGTACAAGTAAATCAACAAAAGTGAATAAAATTCGGATGTGTTTTAACGACGGGACATAAACAACAGCAAAATGACATTAACAAATCATGATATTTAATTACCTGCTTCATTTTTAGTAATATTTACATAATATCAGTTATTATGAATGTGTTGTATAACATAGTATACGAACCTCGGCGAATGCTTATTTTTCTCAGAATAGTACCACAAAAATACGCTACTTTCCTGCTTGGCACGTAATGTACCTACTATTGCGTGTTTCAAAAAAATTATATAGCATTTGAACAAAAGCGGGACCTGCCAAGATCCGGGATAAATATAGGAACTAGGAAAATCCTACTAAAAACGTACATACAGGTGCGAAACCTGAACGATAGGCAGGGAAGACAAAAGCATTCGAAATGTGGTGCTATAGAAGGATAATGAGGATTAGCTGGATGGACAGGGTAACAAAGGAAGCAGTGTTGGAGCTAGTACAGGAAAATATAGAAATGTGGAGAATAATGGGTGATGTGCTCAGACACGGAGGATTAGTACAGCTAGCTATAGAAGGTAGGGCAGAGGGCAGGGGGACAGAGGCTTAGATACATAGGCCAAATAGTTAGGGCCGTAGGCAAGAGTAGTTATGTATGTACAAATGAAAAGATTAGTGCAGGATAGGAAAGGG
>NW_022170249.1:8009331-8023587 GCF_008802855.1 Photinus pyralis
GTCGGTTTTTCAACGAATCATCAAAGGAAAGTGTACGAATCTACGAATTGACGCATCTACGCATCAACATTGTTTGATGCCGGGTGCGTGATTTGTTAGCATTGGTCTAGAATCCATTCCGTGCATCGCATTCGAATCAAATCGTCGCATCGATTATGATGCATTAAGTATACACATGCAACACGCACTGCACCGACAAAACTAATCGACGAATCGCATTCATTCTTTTTGTCCATCCTGTGGATGTTAAATTTCAAAATTTGGTCTCATTGCTGAGATCCCAAACTCCTATCTGTACGCGTAGAATTTCGTCAGATATAGCTTTTATTTACAATGCTGTTAGTTTTAGAAAAAATACGCAGAAAATGAATTTTTAAAGAAAGTGCGGTAAATCTGTTTCAATTTTGGTAATAAAGCTCGAACAAGAAGGTTGGCATCCCTTACCATGTGAAATCAAGGTTGGTATTCGAAAAGTTACCGTCGATATAATACAGAAATGTCGTTTTGTTACGCGTTGTTTATAGTTATTTCTCCGGTCATTGAAAACGTAAAACTGAAATAAATACCGATCAGATTTTTTTTAAACGTTATATTTTTATGGTTTGAGGTGTAAGACAACTTTGTTTGGTGGTTTGATGTGATAAAAACAATAACTTAAATGTTATTTTAAATCTACTTTTATACCATACATCTGAATTCACCCAGTGAAATCAGGTAATAAGCGTCTTTTATTTACTTTATGCCAGTAAAGCATTTCTTGGTAACAAAATATGCGTAGTTGCATTATTTTGGCTTTCCGCAATTTAGGTTAGAATTATTCAAATCTAATGCTCTGATTTTGTGATGCAGACACCCATCATGTCTGAAATTACGTATCCACCTGGGTGCCGACCGATAAGTGACGACTTGGGGGCCGATGAGTTGATTAGGCGGCTTAAGACATTGGCTCACACGTTACAAGCGATGGGACAAGATGAGGGAGCTTATCAACAGTACATTCCTTTGGCAATACATTTGGCTGACGATCAATTTTTAAATCATCCGTCTCGTGATGTTCAACTACTAATTGCATGCTGCATCGCCGATGTATTAAGAGTGTATGCTCCGGAAGCACCTTACAAGGATTCGGATCAAGTGAAAACCATTTTCCTATTTCTCATAACTCAGCTTTCCGGTTTAAAAGATCCAAAAGACGCAGCTTTCAAGAGGTACTTTTACTTGTTAGAAAATTTGGCGTATGTTAAATCGTTTAATATGTGTTTCGAGTTGGAAGACTGTCAAGAAATATTTTGCGCTCTATTTCATCTTATGTTTAAAATTGTGAACGACGAGCATTCCGGTCGTGTTAAGAGCTTTATGCTGGATGTGTTATCGCCTCTTATTACTGAAAGTGATATGGTCAGTAATGAACTTTTAGACATCGTTTTGATGAACGTGGTGGAACCTAATAAGACACAACGCAAAAATGCTTATTTGCTGGCGAAGGAATTAATAATTAAAACTTCGGATACTTTAGAACCTTATATACAATCGTTTTTTAATCATGTTTTGATATTAGGCAAGGATGTAAAAAATATTCAAATTTGTGGGAAGGTTTACGATTTAATCTACGAGCTGAATCACATCTGCCCACAAGTTTTAGAAGCCGTACTACCTCAACTGGAGTGTAAATTAAAAAGTGCATCGGAAAGTGAAAGATTAGGAGCGGTCGCGTTGTTAGCAAGAATGTTCAGTGAAAAAGACTCGCAGCTCGCAAAACAGCACACGACACTATGGTGCGCATTTCTTGGACGTTTCAATGATATATCCGTGGCGATTAGAACGAAATGCGTTCAGTATTCCATGCATTTTCTACTCAATCATCCCGACTTGCGTAAAGATATAACTGACACATTAAAGTTACGTCAGCACGATGGCGATGAAAATGTAAGATACGAAGTGGTTATGGCTATAGTTACAACGGCCCGTCGAGATTTTCAAGTCGTATCGGATTCGGAAGACTTATTAGAGTTTGTGAAGGAGCGTACGTTAGATAAGAAGTTTAAAATACGTAAGGAAGCGATGTCCGGTCTCGCGATGATCTACCGTAAGCATCTGAATGATCCGGATGTGCCAAATGCAACTAAGAAGGCTGTCACTTGGATTAAAGATAAAATTTTACACGGTTATTATATGGCCGGTATGGAGGATCGGCTGTTGGTCGAAAGACTTTTAAACACTTGTTTGGTTCCGTATCAGTTGAGCACTTCGGAGCGCATGCGAAAGCTCTACCATCTTTTGGGAACGGTAGACGAACACGCGACTAAGGCCTTCATGGAGTTGCAACGAAATCAATTGTGTGTACGTAAACTTGTACTGGAATGGCTAGAATTACATCATCGATCTGTATCGGCGGACATACAAAAAGAATTGGCGATTAAGGTTCAGGCATTGTCCAGGTGCCTTCCGGAGCCGGTAAAAGCTCACGAGTTCCTAACAAAATTTAGTGGTCACCTAAGAAGAGATTCGGCTTTATTAGAAAGCATGGAAATGGTGGCGAGACCGTCTGTTAGTTGTCAAGAATGTTCTGACGCCACCGCAGTTGTTTTAAAGAAACTAGGCCAGCCTGTCATGACAAATTTGTATTATAACACTGTCAAAATGTTGCTGGAAAGAGTGAGCTCGGTGATGGTAGATCATGAAGCTATACACATATTAATTGGGTACGTAGAAGACTGTTTACGTGGTGGTAATACTTTGGAAGAAGTCGGTTTACATCCGGCCACTGCTGGTGATCGTGGTCTTAAGCTGCTAGTTATGCTGAGTTGTGTATTTCCCTCCCATTTTCATCATGCGGATGTCATCGAGCAACTGTTGGAATTATTACATTTGGAG
Source organism: Photinus pyralis (assembly GCF_008802855.1). Lineage (NCBI taxonomy): Eukaryota > Metazoa > Arthropoda > Insecta > Coleoptera > Lampyridae > Photinus > Photinus pyralis. Next base: position 8,012,206 of record NW_022170249.1, read on the forward strand.
GACGAAAACATTGCACCTTTAGTACTGTCCGTTTTTACATTTCTGGGAAAGTACAAATGTTTATGTAAGTATAACTACTAAGAACTCTCCCATATTTTACTGTACTACTCTGGGATCAGGAATTTTATATTCTACTCATATTTTATTAATGTTGATCAGCAGGTAATTAGTCCCATATTTATAATCAACAGATCTTTTGACACAAATGTCTAGAGATTTTAAGAAGAAATAGAATTTTGTTTTAAGACATTTTAGTGAAATTAAAAAAAAAATGCATACTTATTATTTGTCTGTCTGAGGTGTGTTATACTATTTGCACCAACAATAGTTCTAGAGTTCTAGATAAGTACGTTTTAAAAAAGGCCAGAAAGTTGATCCTCAAAAATTATGATCATAAGTAGTGTTACAAAATTTAAATGTTCAAAAATCAGAACACTATCATAATATATTATTATTTTTTGTATAGGCAGAATTAAAATTTTACAGTTCCAATTTCGTATCGCAACCCCTTCCCACTTCTATAATAGTTGTACAGTACTAGATGGGTTTTAGAAAAAGGTTTGTTTAATTTACTTACTTCAAATAACCACAGTCCAGAACACTCATTTTCTTGTTGAGTAGGGCGAGATCTCGCAAATTTACATTCAGAAATTATGATAATAAAAGATGAACCGAACCTTAAATTTTCAAAAGTTAGAATTTGTTATTGAAATTCTATGTGCACTCTCTCTAGTTCTACATACACTGTGTGGCAACATATGGAAATCTTTATTAGTTTTACGAAAAAAAGTTATTCTTTATAAACAGTCCTGCTTGTCCGAAAACTCTTCTTTAAAATGCGAGGTTGAATAAATTGTTTAAAAAATCTGTCTTGCAATATCAAATATTTGCACAAGTACAAAATTGAGAGATAAAATCAAATAAGCACAGTTTCAAGAAAGGTTTTGTTTTCAATTTATTTGAAAACCTAGCATTTTAAAGCAAAAATAAATGTTGTAATTAGAGTTTTGGAACAAGCAATAATTTTTTGTGTGAAATGTGCCAAATTCTTGACAGAACAGCTTCCCAGCACAAATGGTTCAAAGTTGGCTCTAAAGACCATTTATGTTTAGTTTTAAACTATACCCTCGGCTATACCTTTATTTTACAGGGTGTAGCACCCAAGATCCCTCGGATCATAACTCCTTTACCACAAAAGATACAGAAAAAAATCTTAGAGCAAAATTGTACACAATTACCGCCGGCATGTTTCTAAAATATTTTTGATCACCAGGGGCGTGCTGTAGGCGTATCAAACTTGCATTTTTTTTAATGGAACACCCCATATTTTATTACTGATTTGGAATGTACTTCAAAAGTACTTACTTTTTTATGTAACATGTTGTACCCCTAACGGTTTCGCGGTTATAACCTTTTTTCGTCAAAATTTGACAGTTTTTCGAATTTTTTTTTAGAGAAACTAAATCGCGAAGGCGGCTAATTTTTGAACTGACGCACAGGTTAAGACGTCTTCTACAATCAGATAATTTCTTTTAGGTACTTTATCGGAAAAATAACATTTTTGATTGACCTTCGCTAAATGTCATATTTTTTAAAAATTTCAAATGGCACCCCCCTAAACAAATTATACCTCTGGGTAACCAAAACTACAAATTGTCCACTGATATAAACAAAACCGCACATTCCATAAGAACATTTCAGAGAAAAACGAAGTCCAAACGCCAATTTGTAAAAAAAACGTTTTTTTCCGAACCCAAGTGTGCCATGATAAAACAAAAGATGTTCAATTCTCACAATTAACAGTACAGTGTCGGCAGTGTATGATTGTTTTTTAATCAGCGTTTCGAAAATGTTCCAAACTCAAGCAGAACTGGTTGATAAGGTGTTTATTCTTGGAGACTGTCACCTGAATTTTTTGTTGATGTCACAAGAGTACCCTGGGAGATATCCTGGCAGAACACATCCAGCTCCACACGAGTTTCAAAAGGTGTTGGATAAATTTACAACTACTGGGAGTACTAATTTCACGCACACTAATACGACGATTGTCAACAGTTGCCCAATTAATGATCTTCCGCCAAAACCGGCGCCCGTTTAACTCTCCTTGATCGTTTTACACTCCCAGTAGCTATAAATCTATCCAACACCTTTTGAAACGCGTGTGGATCTGAATGTGTGCTGCCAGGATATCTCCTACTATACACTCGTGACGCAAGCAAACAATTCCGGTATCGGTCTCTAAGAATAAACACTATATCAACCATTCCTGCTTGAGTTTGGAACATTTTTGCAATGTTAATTAAAAAACAATCATACACTGCCGACACTTTACTGTTAATTGTTAGAATTGAACATCTTTTGTTTTATCATGGCACACTTGGTATAATTTGTTTAGGGGGGTGCTATTCGACATTTTTTAAAAATATGACATTTAGCGGTCAATCAAAAATTTTATTTTTTCGATCAAGTACCTAACAAAATTATGTGATTGTGGAAGAGATCTTAACCTGCGCCTCAGTTCAAACATTAGCCGTCTGCGCGATTTAATATCTCTCCAAAAAAAATTTGAAAAACTGTCAAATTTGGAAGAAAAAAGGTTATAACAGCGAAACCGTTAAAGTTAGAGGTATAACATGTTACATAAAAAAATAAGTACTTTTCAAGTACTATCCAAATCAGTAATAAAATGTGGGGTGTTCCATTAAAAAAAATGCAAGTTTGCTACGCCACTGGAATACAGCACGCCCCTGGTGATCAAAAATATTTTAGAAACATGCCGGCGGTAATTGTGTACAATTTTGCATTAAAAGAATGTTTACACTATTACGACTTGAGTGAGTTCTCACCTCCCACCATTACAAATGAATAGCTACTATACTAGTCCGGGCGAGAATTTTGAGATCTTAACTTCTAACGGCAAATCTTGAGACATTTTGATGACAAGTGCTTTTAGGGTAATTGGACCCTGCTGAATCCAATTTTGCCTGTCACCACCTCGAATTCCGGCTGCTAAGGCCTCAAATCAAGATGGCGCCCAATTATATGTTATATTTATATATTGTTGTGAGACCTAACCTACACTTCTGGGAATCCCACGCTTTACCTCTAGCTAGCTCAGTTGTAATTAAAATGAAAACAAAATTTTTATCCGCATCTCAAGGTCCAGCTGGATTCTGCCACCCTACAGCATTCCAACAATGACATAAATAGGTGGCTTAACCAAATCCTTAAATTCCAATATGAAACTTTACCCCCAGATTTAATCAACTTGAAACAAAGTAAGAGACGCCGACAATTACCTCTCTTTGACTCTAATAAACAAAACCTGGATTGCAATGACTGGTTTAATTTCAGACAAAAAATTGCGTAAATTTCTGTTTTACAAATTGTTACAATTTTAAACAGATAAATGACACACACAAAAAAAGAAAAAAAACAAATTACTCAAACATTACAAAAAAAAACAAGACAAAACAAACCACTAATTACTACTTACTTTTAAAATTAGTCCGAGTAACGTACTCCGATAAAAAGAGGTATCCGTACACAATCACGCAAACCAAACACTCAAACACCGACGTCTTCTCTCTTCGGGTACCCACAAATTCAAAACTTCCGTGTTTCCGCAAAATAACAAAAAAAAAACAGGACGGCGACAAACTTCTTAAACTTCTCAATAATTCTTCTTAAAACGGCAGACACAAAATTCTAATTAAACCTGGATCCACTACGCAAGAAACTTCCACAAAATTCAAAAAATAACGTAACCGAAGAAGCGCCGGTTGGCTTTGTAACGACCAAAAAGCCCCGCTCTCTTCAAAAATTTTCTATTTAAGCCAAAAGCCCTTCTCCTTTCTTCAACATCCCGCCCGCCAATCACGCGAAGCGTCGATTTTTCAACTTCTTGCTAAACGGCACGTACGCCCGGCAATTCTGCGAAGACAACCTTATCTCTACTTCGCGCTATACCTCGTTAACGGCAAATAAAATTTAAAAAGAAATTTACATCGAAAAAAAATTCTAGGAATAAAATAAAAACAGAACACTTCTAAGAAATTGAACCAAAACTATAACATGAAATTTACGCAATTTTTTTGTCTCAAATTATTAATAACCCCCCCGGTTAATTAATTGAACTAAACAAAATTGTCACATCCAGACGCTCTATAATTTCTTTCAAGTTACAACTAAAACAAAATAACACAACAATATCTACTATTTTTTATTATTTATTGACGTGTAAATAATTGCTATTGCAATTCTACTTACTAATAAATTTATGATTATGAAATGGCAACTAAAACTCACTTTAAAATTTGTTGTTGTAGTAACCAAAGATATTATCATGATTTTTATCTAGTGCATACGTTTCATTATTTATTACTATCGTATAAAAAATAAAGATGGTGGTCAAAATGACGGTAGAAACTTGTGTTAACTAATTTCTTTAGTTGCAAAGAAAAATTTGCATTTTCTACATGGCGTTGATTCAAATAGGTTAAAATCAGTTTTTCTTCTCACCATTATTAATAATAACAATTTGCGAAAAAAATAAAACAAAATGATACACAAAATGCGGATATTTTTATGACTTTTGATGATATTTTAAAGCATCGAAATCTTTTTGAGTGGGTTATAGGGAGGTATTAATAATTATCTTATAAGATCCTTATAAAATATTGTTTATACAGCGTTTGAAACGCACGCGTAATTTAGGACCTTCCATCACGGCTACGACGCAACGCACGCAAAATTACCGATACCGATGTAGCCAGCAGATTCGCGAATCTGCTGGCTACATGCTAGGTTCAATTATTATATACCAAGTTCGAAATATTTTGACTGTGGGTGTGCCGTGCCAAAAGCATGCCAAAGTTTGGTACATTGTGGTTGCAAGAAAGGGTGCAAAACTAACATATGCAAGTGCCGGAGAACTGTTAATTCGAAAGGCAAACGCATGCTATGCACCAGAAGTTGCCAATGTAAAAGCGTTTGCAAAAACAACGAAAGCCTAGAAACTCAGCTTGTGCAATCTTCGGATTCAAGTGACGAATCCGAATAAAGCCTAATGTTTTGCTCATTTCTATTTTTTAAGTTTTGTTTTCGATTTATATTTTTATACAGAGTTTGTACAAAGACTCAAACTAAGCGCCATCCTGTCCGGCATTTTTGAAAAAGTGTAAGTAAAGTTTTTGTACCTCTTTTTCACTTAAGCAAGCACTTTGTAAACAAATTATAATTCTTTTGCTCACTTAAATGGTTGAATAAATCAAGAATACTACAAAACGCGGCGGCATTTGGAGCTCTCTTTCAGCCGCCATCTTAAATTTTTTTGGCTTCATTTCTCATAAACTAGTACTAAGTGGCAAAATGTATGTGCTACATAAAAATCATCATAATATTTTTGTTTTTAACAAGAAAAAAATGTTAAAGTGAGTTTTAGTCGCCATTTTGACCGCCATCTTGATTTGAGGCCTTAGCAGCCAAAATTCGAGGTGGTGACAGGCAAAATCGGATTCAGCAGGGTCCAATTACCCTAAAAACATTTGTCACCAAAATGTCTCAAGATTTGCCGTTAGAACCTTTATAATGCGTTTTACCGAATTTCTCGCTCGGACTATACGGTCAAAAAAGAGTTACTGTCGAGTCACCTTTGGAAATTTTGTTTACATGGGAAATCTTAACTTGAACTTTCAAAGGCGACTCGACATCAAATCTTTTTTGATGGCCTGTTACATTCGATAAATATGCCAGTGGCACCACACAATAGGTAGGTAATTTAACCACCAAAAATTGCGCTCTTCAAAAAATGGTAAGTGTAAGGAAAAAACGTTCCACATGAAAGTTTATTATTTTCCTATGTAAAATAAGCGAGAAAATAAGTATTCAATAAAAAGTTATTATATTTGGAAAAGTCAAGTTTCTCAGTTTCCTCTGTTTTTTTAAATTTTGACATTCCGCATGTATGAAATATTTTTGCCAAAACATTGAATTTATTTGAAAAATGAGGTAGGTACATATTGTTCTACCGCAAACCATGATTTGTTTTTTGTTGATACAATTTCGATTAATTGTTTGATCATTAAAATAGAATGTCAAGTTGAAAAAAATTAGAATTTTTGACGCCTACGTCTTTTTGTCTTTAACCAAGATTCTGATGCCGCAAAACTGCTCACGATATCTGTGCGTAATTATATCATTTTTTAATATTCGCGCTAGTTTCCGCAATGATCGACTGTTTCAAGATTAATATAATAATAACTGAAACAAATATAGCAAACGAGCTCTTGGGTATGGCTATAGCATGTGCAAAGCCAAATTTTAAACCTGATGTTAGTTTTGCTTTTATTTAAAGTGTATATGTATGAAATTTCAACTAAATGCTTCCATAAATAAGAAAGTTGGCACAGCATATCCTACACTAAACAAAATTTGGAAAATGGCGCTACATTTGCTTTTATTTCAAGTGGATATGTATCAAATTTCATTTAAATCCCTCTATAAATAAGAAAGTTGGCTTCATAAATAAAAAAGTTTGCAATTCGGTTTATAAATGGTCGAGATGCGAAAAGGGCACTGTGAATTCTGATCGATTAGGCTCAATTTTTGGAATTGCGTTTTATATGACTAAGGTATGTGGAGTTTGATGCAATTCGGTTTATAACTAACGTATATGTCAAAAGGGCCTTCTTTATTTTTTGGCCTACATTGCCAATTCACGAACTCCGATCTACAAATTTGATAAAGAATCCACCTGCAACATTTCATCGTAATCGGTCCATTTGTTTACGAGATATCGTGCTGACAGATGGTACCACATTGCAAAAGTATAAACTCGCTAGGAGCTCGTTAATAATATTTATACCGGGTGTCTTAAATTGAGTAAGATAACATTGCTATCTTTGTTACTTTTATAATTACAGATTCGGTTAAATTGGCAAAGTTGTGTAGTTTTTGATGCTGATGGATATTTCGATGCGATATTTTGAAAAAAATAATTCGTTTCATAGATAATTAATTGGAAAAAAGAAAATCGCCATTTTTATAAAGTTCAAATATTTTAGTAACAAAGAGAGCTTGTTTCAAATAAAAGTTGCAAGATTCGATAAATTCAATGAACGTAGAAAAAAATTCAACTTCCTTATGTTAAATGGACGCCATATTGGATTTTTAAGCCACTCGATAGAGAAAAAAATTACAGAACCAGTGGTACTAAACACTTAGTATTTCATTTGGGAATCAATCTTACATTGTTGCCTCAAAGTTTACAATGTATTTCTTATGGCAATAATTCCATGGCGGTGTCGATGGTGACTATGCGAGACAATAAACAAACGAATGTGGTTTCCATCATAATCAGCCATGGAATTATTTCCATAAGAAATACTTTGTAAACTTTGAGGCAACAATGTAAGGTTGATTCCCAAATGAAATACTAGGTGTTTTAGTATCACTGGTTTTGTAATTTTTCAACGATTTCGTCTTAGAATCTAATTTTTAACGCACCCAAATAGTACGTTTCTATTCGCAAACGCAAGTACGAATCCTTCGCTCTCCCACCTCTCTCGTCCGGTAGAAAAACCGAAAGGGGACTTATGTCTTACCGCAAATGACCTCGACGAACGTACCATATCAACCAATAGTAAACATGCATTTTTGTCACGTGTTTGCCTGTAAACAAAACGGAAGAACACTTTTAGGTCTCAATAGTTCATGGCCACCGCGCTCGTTTTCCACAATACGTTTCTTGTTTACGTTCGCTCGAGCGTTCGCGGTAGATGTGTAAATTTTCCTATACTGAACAAAATACAAATAATTTTTAATTCTAATTAGCGACCACCCGTTACAACAAGAATCAAACTGTTAATTTTTAAAAAATTCTTTTTATTTCAGATGATCAGTTTCCAAATTTAATGGAAAGACTAGCTCCCATCTGTAAAGACTTAGCAGAGACTGGAACTCCGAAACAGGCGAAAGGTGCAATTAGGTGTATATACATTAACATGCCAGAACTTCATGATGCACTATTTCCTGCAATTTTAGAGACTATAAAATCAAATTTATGCCCTGAATCGCCTCACTACAGAACTGCTATAGTCACACTTGGTCATATTGCTTTCAATGTACCAGATCGATGTAAAGTTCAAATAAAAAATATCGTGTCGCGTAAGGTGAGTGCAACGGTTTGCGTTATTGCAATTTGCTGTACTTGTTACTTGTTTGCAGATTGTCAAGGAACTACTGGTGAAGGAATCGCGGGACAACCAGATTAACCACGACGATAATGAGCCCTGGTGTTCGGAAGATGATCTACCTGAAGAAACGAGATGTAAAGTGGAGGGATTAAAAGCTATGGCTCGGTGGCTGCTTGGACTGAAACAAGATACAGCGTCTGCTCAAAAAACATTTAGGATGTTAAACGCATTCATTCTCCATAAAGGCGATTTACTTCAGTACGGCCGTCTGTTAAGAGCAGAGATGTCGTGGCTTAGATTAGCGGCGGGATGTGCGATGCTTAAAGTGTGTGAACAAAAAGGTGTCGGTGACCAATATACTGCCGAACAGTTTTACAATCTTTCTCAACTTATGGTTGACGAGGTTAAACAAGTGAGGGAACTATTTGCAGCAAAACTTCACAAAGGGTTGGGAAGAGGTTTACCAAATAAATGTTTGCCGTTAGACTTCATGGGATATTACGCATTAGCGGGTCGCGAAACAGAGTCGAAGATCAGAAATGTAATACGTAATTATATGTTGACGGACATTAATCGAAGACGAGACTATGTCAAAACACTCACTATGAATACTGGACAAGTTGATAAGGCGTTCAATCAACTACCTCACATATTGCCTGATTACATGCTTGTATTCGCAATACCGATATTGGCTCACGATCCAGCTTTAAGTCGGTGGGATGATGTGCACGATCTTACTCGTGCCAGACAGTGTTTGTGGTTTATTCTCGAACCTTTAGTTACCAAAACAGAATATTTTAGTTACGGTTTTTATAAAAGTTTAATAGAAAGAATGAAGAATCACAAGGATGCAATCAACCCTGATGATGACGCCATGAACTATGTAAGTACATACTTTCCAATCTTCACCGTTTTTAATAAAAAGAACATTGTGTGTTTAACTATTCAGTATGTAACTGAAAATATTTCAGCTGTTCTTTTCTTTTATGTTACATGTATTGTGCAAATCGCAGTCTTTGTCAGGGACTGTGTAACATAACATTTTCAAAAATCTTATGGTAGATCAGTTGCCTATAAACCAGGTACCAACTTACCCATTTTCTAAATTATGTCCTATCAATCAAGGACGTCTTCTTCTTCTTAACACAGGAATTTTTGCTAAATAAAGGAAAGGTGGTGGACAATTTTAGGCGGAGAGACAGATCAGAACGTTGATTCCATGAGACTACTACCCAAATTTGTAAAATATAATTAAATATTTTCTGAATTATCCGGATTTGTTGGGTAGTAGCAAAATAGAAGCAGTATTTTGTTCTGGGGCTTAACAGTTAGTAGCATTTTGCTTCTTACCCATATTTTGGGATTTACGGAATTTTAGGCCACATGTGTCACCACTGTGGCCAATATTAGATTAGAATTTATTTCCATATAAAAAAACCACCGTACCAAGTTGTAACAGCCATACCATCTAGCTGTTTTAATTTTTTCCTTTAACTACGAGCATTCGTTGTCGACTAGACCACTCACACTCCTTCCACAGTTCCACCAAGGAATCAGGAGCATTTCTTGCTACTGCGTATTTATTCAACTACGCCAGCAGACAGCAAAAGACCTCGGACTCCAACCTACGAAACTACCCCTCCCCTACGAAGGCAAAGGTCAGATCTATTACACTTATTATGTACATTACCATCTAAAGAAGACACGAAGTAGAATTATTATCATATCACCTCATTCGTAATAATCTTGTGTTTCAATTTTCACCACCAATTTGTCAGGGTTGAATTCGTTGGGTAAAGGTAAACGTTAGGTTATGTATTTATGTGTACCGGGTTATACAGGGTGCGGATAAATAGCCGGCTGTTTCCCAGGACCCGTGAGGAGCGCTCTTAATTATTCTTTGCATGTTATATGAACCACTGTAGGTGAAGTGGTAAAGGCGAATTAACCTCTCTTTTTGCTCGTATAGTAACAGATTTTCCTATTTTGTAGACTGCATATCTCATACCTCGATCAATGTAATTACATTTTGTACAACAAATTATACACGCATTAATTTTCCTTTGATTAAACGACCTTGCCGCCATTTTGTTTAACTTATTATATAGGGTCATAGCAATTTTGGAACAGCTTACTCTGCCTGATCAGCAGAGTCAAGTGCTTGGTGGATCTGGCGCCCTGAGCAAATAAGCAAGCGTTAATCAGCAATATAAGTACCCTTAGGCAGCTTACACTTTTTGTGTACAGGTATACCCGCGACCTGCTGACGCTAGCTGGTGTATGGTCATCTCCTTCTAAGCATGACTGATTTTAGGTAGTAGACGCTACAACTGTGAGGACTGCGCCGCAATCCTAACGACTGCCAAACTGGTTCACAATTGCGAAAATTAGGTTACATGGCAGTCTTGCGTGTTTTCCAATAGTTGTTAAGTTACCACAAGTTTTCTGGAATGAAAGGTCCACAAACATTTTGTTTTCGCCATTATTGTAATAAAATTACTTAATTAAAAATCATGATTTCGGTTTCTTTTTTGTTAAACCAATTTTTAATTAATCAAAAAATTATGCTACAGCATGGTGACGAATTCGTCATGGACTCACGGATATATATCAGTTCCATTATTAAGGTACATAATCATGGCGATAACAGGAACATTCCAAAGATGCAGTGGTAAAAACTTTACAAAAAAGTACCAATAAATTTTTAATAGATCAAGTCTAAAAAAAATAAATTTTTTGAAATATGATTGGTGTTCGTTTGACATTACTGAAATTTCATATAATTTAATAGTTTTTTTATGAAAGCTCTAAAAAGTCTTGAAGTTTTAATTCCAGAACTTAGATTCTACTATTTTTTTTGCCAGACAGTATGTCGCCATTCATTTATTTAAATTAAATTAAAAATCGCCCTTTTTGAATACCCTCTTCTGACAATCCGTTCTTAAGGTATAAGGTATCATAAGAGGTCGAGGAGGAGGGCTATGGTTGGTAGAAATTAATTCCATTCGTTGAGACCTTTCATTAGAGTACCATGAACGATAAAACTAGTTCCAACCCCCCTCCCCCCTTCTTCACCCCGTACTTTGATAAGAAGACAGAAAGAAGGGCAGTAGTTGGTAGAAAACGGTTCCTTTCGTTGAGACCTTTAAAATAAAATGAGAGATAAAATTAATTTTTAACCCCCCCC
>NW_022170249.1:8023687-8039936 GCF_008802855.1 Photinus pyralis
TTTAATTTCAAAATTCAAAAAATTTAAATTGTTTTTTAGTTTGTTGAATCGTTTTTGAATTTTTTTAATATCCTTGTGTTATATTTTTAAAAGATAATAGACCATCTATTTAGACTCTAGATCTACAAGGTGTTCCATTTCAAAAATTGATAAATTTTTTACCTGGCTCAGTATACAGGCCGTGCGCTATAGCATGCTGAATAAAGGTGCAGATTGAATATGACATCAGCAACTGCCGGAAAATCTTGTTGATTGAAATTCCTACTTTAGTGGCGTTCATTTAAGCGTATCTTGCGCTTATAATATCATGCTCGTTATTATGACTTATGTACTGCACTGGAAATTCTGAAAACACATTGTGCATATCTTCCTAAGTAAATATAGCGTCATTCTATTCCTTACGCTAGCGAAAATATTCAAAGTTTCTTTTTCTTTCTTGTTTTTTTAATAACAAACAATTAAGGATCCTATAAAAGTGTCAAAAATAGGACATCCTGTATAATTCATGTCAGTAGTTGCCATTTTGAATTTCATTTTTTGTGAAACTTATAATGAAAAAGGCATATGTTATTCGAAATGAATCAGTTTCAAAAATTTTTAAACGATAATCGGCACAAAACTGCAAAATATTTAACCTAACCTATCTTCACTAATATCAAAGTTAGCCATGCACCTCACTCGATCTGGAACACCCTGTATGTCACATGTTTTTACAGTCGTCATTATCTAGCATGTCTGTTCATGGTGTAGGTGTAGGCTTTGGTCCAAGATTCTGGCGTCGGAACCTCATTAACCCTACACTTCTTGAAAAACTTGTTAATATTAAAAGTTGTCAGATAGGCTTACAATAAAAATAATTTCTCTTATACAGGATGTACCAGAAACCCCGAACATAACCTTAAAACCTGAGAAATATTAATTTGTGATGCACACCAAATTGAAATAGCAGAGCCATTTTGTTTTTGACAAATAGGGGATAGATTACCCGTTCTAACTCATCTTTGAAATAGATCAAAAGTTAACTTTGATATTAGGTGTCAAAAGGAACCCTATAATTAACACTATTCAATCGAGAAATGGAAACTATTCAATCGCAATTACTTTCTATACCAAAAATTAAAAAAAAACGCGAGATTTCAGTCGTTTTTATCAGCAAAGCTCTATCACTACTTTGATGTATGAAAATCAAGGGTGGCTATGAACTGGAATGTGAATGACACAAATAAAACTATACCATTCCGTTTGACCACGCCCATAAATAACAAGTTTTTTGAGAAATGCATAGTTAAGTATCTTTCGACGCCAGAATCTTGGGGCATCCTGTATATTCATTTTTTGTCAATTGAGAGGTCGCTTGATGTTTCGTGGAATATTTTGCAAGAAAGTGAAACCTAGAGAGAAACCATTAACTATCAAGAAAATTTATATTGACATTGATTCTAGCCATCGGAGGCCTCCGAAACAAAAATACAGCTACCCGTTTTGGATGACGTCGAACCACCAGCGAAGAGATTGCGTGAAAAAATTGACTTAGAGAAATGATCAACTTAACATTTGAACACCCTTTGTTTTCTTTTTAAACAGTGTGGCGTTTGTATAAAGAAAAGTCGTCGCGAGCACTTTTGGAACAATGTGAAAGTTGATAGGCAAAAAAAGCATGTATTAATTTTTTTGTACATATGGTTATATACTAACTTTTTTAACAATAACGAACGAAAAATAAATTTCATCTCTTCAGTGGTTTACGTGTTTATTCTGCTGCTGATATAATTTTTGGATTAAATTTGTATAAAGCCTTGTATTTCGTACATAAATCTCAATAAGAATTCTGTCAAGTTAATGGAAATAAAGAAATATTTTGTATATGTTTGTAGACAGAATCATTCCATAAGTACGTAATTTAAAAATAGTTTGTGAGTAAATTGTTACATGAAATACATAATACTATTACGTTTTCAGGATTCAAATATTTAGTACGAAGGATGCCTATAAATTTTAGGGTAAGTTTTGCTATTAAGATTGATTTAAATGATAATTATAAATATCTTTTTTGTTTAGTGATGCGAGTAATTGTATTTTTAATATTTTTTCAGTTATATCAAATTTTTGTCTTATTTTATGTTCATCTATGAATTTTAATAGTTTGTAAGAATTGTCACGATGGTTTTGTCTTTTCTAATTAAATATAAAAATTTTTATTTTTTATTTCAATATGGTCGCTCGTATGTACAGGTAGGATCAAAAGTTATGTCCTACAGATACATCAATTCTACCATTTTCTTTACAATTTATTTCAACTTCGTTTCTAAATTCAAGTTAGTCTTGAAATAACCAAAGCACCATAAAACCAGAAAAATTAAATTTTGGTTTATACTTGCACAAAGCACACTGGCAATTTTCGAGATTTGATACATCTATGTGTGTAAGATCATAAGCTGGAAGAGGCTTCCATGCTCTCGATGAAATAATACTGATGAAAAGAGCAAATGAGCAAGATTATTTTTTTGAAAAATATAAATAAAATGAGCAAAGGATGAAAATGGTAGAACCATACGCACCGAAAATATTGAGCTCAGTTTTTTTTGGAGCAGGTTAGACGCAAGCTGACGAACCAAGGAGACATGTATTGGTGCGACAAAGCGATATAGCATACATTCAAAAATGAACACTTTGCAACTAGTAACACGTCACATAAGAATGGCCGAATGTTATACTTCAGAAAGTAGTAATTGGATGGTGGTGGATTCATAACCTTGGGTCTATTTCATGTTTTCTGATCTACTTAAGGGACCTTATGTACGATAAAAGGCGGTTAAAATTACGAATGTGATAGACAAACGATACTTGGTACAAAACAACATCGCATTTTCAGATAATAAAAATGTGACATAGGAACACCCTATAGGAACACCCTATATAGTGATTTTATTAAATCTTAATTATTTCAGTTATGTTTATCTGTGGTTATTTGAAGTATTTTGGACCTATGTCTATGATTTTGGATATGAAACTTTGAAGCTGTCATATGATGTATATAATCTTACTCGTAGATATAATCAAAGACTATACAGGGTGTCTGATGTCACTTTTTTGTTATCTGAAACATGCGACGTTATTTTGTTTTTTTAATTAAAGATTGGGATTCCGTGGAAAATACACCTTTGTTAATTGAACGGTCTTCCTAACTCATACAACTAGGAAAGTTAGCAATAGTGCTGACCCAATTTGGAAGGTACTGATAGAATAAACAATCCTATGTTAAAATCTAATTGAATTTGTATTTAGAACCTATTGTATTCATCTAGACACCACCCTTTCAGATACAATCGATAAACCCAGCCATGGATCTTCTAAATTTTCAGACTTGTAGGTGGATTGATCATAATCATTAAAAATCTGTCATTACAATATTTTATTGCCCTGTACATTATTCCTATTATTAATAGTAATCTTAATCTGCCTCTTATGTTCGTCTTTAAATGCCTCACTGTTAATTTTCTTTTCACATCTTCTCTCCTTCCTGTACTCTCTCAATAACCTTTTCCTTTCCCTCTTCTCTTCTAAGGTTTCATCAGGAGGACGAATTGAAAGTGTGGATAATGTCGAAATTATTGATTTGGCAGCAACTGACGTGGGTCCATTGTGAGTTCTGTTATAGTCTTCATTTAATTGGGATAGAGCTTTTGATGTAAGTTTACTGGAGTTTAGGATGTCTACTGGAATACCAGTTCTCATGTTCACTTTGATCTTTGTTGGCTAGAAATTTGTAAAATATAACGAAGGTTAACAAGTTGTAAGTACTCACCTTAGGGTCTTTAATTAGCTTAGGATGATTGTAAATATTGGAATATGTGCTTAATATTGATTCGCAATCCCACTTTTCCCTTTCAGGAACACAAATTTTGACTAATTCTTCTTCATTTTCAAGATCGGATTCTTCGTTTGGCTTATAAATTACTTTACCATCTTCCTTGTATAGATTTTCCTGCTCTTTCCTTTTTCTATATTCATCAGCATAACGTAACAAAAGGTCTGTAGCATCAGGTATGTGTCCCTCAATCTCATCTAAATCCAAAGCCCCAATTTCGGTATCATCGTAAGTCGCATACAACTAAAACTACCTAATCTAGTAAAACCATTAATTATATATATACGGGTGCAACCTGCTCAAATTTATCATCTAGTAGTGTTAACTGATCATTTCGTCTCATTACAGAACTACTCATTGAGTATTCAGTAAATCGTGATTTGGTCTCTTCATCTCTGAAAGTATACTCACGATCCTCTAATGAGTTTACTGCATCTAGGGCTTCCGAATCAAAATCAGAATCAACATCAGATTCTACATCTTCATCCACTTCAGCATTAGCGAGTTCTATAAAATTATCTTCCAATTCATTTTCCGGATCATCATAATCAAAATCTTCATCCATAGCGGCCACTACGTCTGGGTCCAAATCAGGTCTGGGCCCTAATAGAAGTGATATTACAATGTAAACAGCAAAGTAACTTACCTCGATGTGGTGCAGCCTTATTGAGGAGACCAACCTTTTCTTCAACGGTAGATGCGAATACTGAACTTGGTAGTTGTAATTTAGGTTTTGCAATAGCTTTTGCATCTGTGCCAGACTGCTCAGGTACCCATTCAGCCGTCGAATTAACATCTCGTAAATGTTGCAAGTAATTATAGTCATCATCATAAAAAATTCCGTACTTTTCCTGCTCTTCTTTGCGCTTTGTGGGGCCCTATTGACAAACATTTTTAAACGACCAAATCGCAATAGGTTACGTTACTTTATTATTCGTTTTCTTGTGTAGTGGGATCAAAACATGTTGCGGGGCAGATTCGTCTGCTGCCAAAGGATCCTGTTGACTTCTGTGCACTAGATGGAAAGTGACCGCATTCTTACGGTCAATGAATTTCTTTTTATTCTTAGGCTAAAAATAAATAAACGTTGCAAATTTATTTTTCAAGAAATTAATATTTACCATAATTACGACTTTAACCTAAAAAGCACGTTGTCAAGAAGAAAAAATATTTAGGTTTGACAGTTGGCGAACCAGTGAACACTAAACAACATCAATTTGTGGTACCAAAACGGTTTTCCTTCTACGGTACAATCGGATAATGATATATATATATATGTATAATATTTACTATACAATGCGGATAGTACAGATGTTCGCACGACACCTCAATTTATCATTTACGGAACAACATGAAAAGTTTGAAGAAAGAGTTTCTCTCTTACGATTACCCTTATACCTTTTGTTAATACATTATGTTGTGAGATAGGTAGCTGAAATGTACCTAAGTTTTGATTTTCGTTGAAAAATAATCAAAAAGGAATTCGCGATTCAGATTAACACTAGAGGCGCTGATGTAATTTACAAATACGCGTATTTGCGCCGGTTGGTAAATATTATTGGGTTTATTCTAACTGGTTTTTAAGTGAAATTGTACTAATTGGAAAATGAATTGAATTTATCCTGCCGTTTGTAAGACTTTAAAATATAACCCCTTAATCCTATCCTACCTGAAAGGCCTTTTTCTTAAGAATTCGAGGCTGTCACAATGTGCTGCCACCAGAGGTCTCAGTGTTAATCTGAATCACGGCATCCCGTATCTTCACACTGAGTTTTGCTTGGCAGGAAAAGCTTCTCGAAGCAGAGCCTTCCATTCTCCCCGGGTGTGACCAACTGTGGGCTGGTTTCCAGGCCCCGGGCAGTTTTTAGCGCCCTGTGCTATGTTTACCCCCGTAACTAATGTTTACAATAGTAAATTGCGTGCTTAGTGACCCAGCTTGATAGGTAGAAATAAGCACCTTTTACTACAGGCGTTGAATGATAAGTAAAATAAATTTAGTTTTGCAGATTTATTTTGACAGAAATTATCCACAAGCCCAAATCTAAACTGCAAATATTAAGAAAACATATAACATCCCCCCCGAAAATTGTAACCCAGTTAGTTTTACGGTTATTAATTGTAGGTAACAAGGTTTTCCATCTCATTGATCAAGAAGGGGTTTTAGCAAAGCACAAAAACAGATAGTGTTGCATTGTTTAATTACGACAAATATGTAGTTAGATTAATAAAATAGATGTAATACTAACAAAAATACCTGAAAATACTTTTTGTATCTCCACAATTCTTCAGACGTTCACTATAAGGTTTGTAACTAAAAAATAGAAAGCTCTAAGGCTATTTATACATAAATAACATCAATATTTGATGTAACATATCACAAGTTAAAGTTTTTACTATCCATTAGATGTTGGTAAGTAGGTATAGAACATGCTAAAATCCGAGATAGTGGTATAGCATAATATAATCTTATACAATATTGTGTCAACTATTCTAATACTAAAATTGCATTGCTAATGAAACAATGACAAAAATCTAATTTCTTGTAAATTTCCCAGTTGTTTAAACCATTTTTGGTTTTATGAATTAGACTTTTGCCATGTTCTTACGCTGGGTATAGAATAAAAAAAATATTGATATTTGGCATGCCATTACATTAATATGCTATTGTCAAAGTTTTTGTATTAGTAGGCTAAAAATAGGTATAAGTAATCTTGTTTTTCAATAAAACATTATTCAATTTTACATGGTAAATACATAAAGAAACCTCAATGTGAGATCGAAAATAAATTTGTGTGACTAAATTAACAACAAACAATGAAACAAAACTAAGGCAGAGATCAAAACATTTTGCGCTTCATTCCAGAACAGCTAATGCTGTCGTCGCCATCAGCTAATTAACTTGATATGTTGAGAAAAATGTAAATAAACGAGCTCGCTGTTCTAGGAAAGAATGAAAATGCAACTTAACATTAATGAGTCTTTGTTCGTCAAATTAATTTGCATTCAAAACTAAAACGTATTATCACAAATAGAACTTCACACTTTCAGTATAGTTTAAGCACAAAGTACGTAGTGCATTTAAGAAATCGGTTCATTAAATTCCTCCGGTAAATAAATTCTTTGTGGTTGCGTTATATCCGCACGACACACCGGGCACCTTTCACAACGAGCAGCACACGATGAGCACGCGACAACGTGCGCACAGGGAAGAAATGCGGTGTCGATCTGTAGATCCATACAAATTTTGCAAGTCATGGCGTCCATGATTTTTGTTAACCGTTCGTGAGAACTCTGTAAAGAAAATTACATAAGCAAAATTGATATTTATAGTATGAGTTTACCATTACTGTTTTTATTTTTCAAATCAAATCACAACTTGTTTGTTATGCTAAATATGAAGCTGACGTCATTAAGGCCACACCTAAATATAATTGATATATCTTATTTGAAATGTGTGTTTGTGCCTGCGCATAGCAATTTTTAACAATGCCTATCAAAACAAAATGAACAAGCATTCATTTGTTACCAAACCCATTCAAATCTGTCATTTTTCTGTTTATTATACATACTTTCTGCACCAACAGTGTATATGAATTGTTCTTGCGCATGCGCAAAGTAAGTTTGATATAGTGAATATGATTTGAAACTTTTATTTTTTAATTTTGAAAATTTTAGATTTAAATAAAATATGGGTAGATGTTTTAGAAAGATACATACCCCTCGTCGACTCTCCTCATAACACTCTGGCTTTTGACCATCGATTATATCTTGAAACATTTTTGACTCTTGATATAGCGCCCTCCTCGCGTTATCGTAGACCTCCCTGCATGTCCTTCTTATATCAAATACATATTTTTTACCGAGTGTAGAATCTTCATTAAAAATAGAAACTATGGTCCCTTTAAGATCCCTTATAAATTGCGCCGTTACTGCACTGCCAACGGTTTCGCAGCTGTAAAATGCATGCTTTTCGGTTATAGCGCGATATAATCCGTTCGCCGTCTGACTAGAATCTAATTTAATTTCTAAATGAGCTTCTACATTATCCACCGATAGATAACCAAGCTTGAAACAACGATTGTGCGACGTGGCACTCTGAATTGCGGTAAATGGAATACTTTCTTTTTCTTCGTTTCTATTGTACATAGTAATACCGTTGGGACCGACGCCGATGACGACGCCCATATTCGATTTGGAAGTAAAAACTTCTTCACCAAAGTTGTCGAGGGCGGCAACCTCGTTTAGCAACCAATACTGGGCGGTGGCCGGTTTCATACCTTCGCGTTTCTCATGTTCGCTGATCACCATTTGTAACAAATCCTGAGGTTTTTGCACGACTTCTGTTGAGGAAATGGATGAAAGTTGCATGTATAAATGATGTGGTGGCTGTAGCGGATTATAATCTCCGGATTCGGCTTGAGCGATTAAGGCAATTAGCTTGGCAACCACACTCCAATTTGGTACTAAAAGACGCTTTTCAATTAAATCTAATTTCGCGTGAAGATAAAACATGTGCCTGTAACAATACGTTCTGTTAACAATAACATTGGGGAAAATCTTAGGAAACTTACCTAGTTGTCTCTTGCAACAGCAAGTGTGGCGGTACCCAAAACTTCACGCGTAAAGCGAAACGAAGAGGCGATGTATGACCGTGACAGCCAACTTGACGATGTATTGGATTTCTTAAATTTAACCACAACTCCTCCCCTTTACTACTTTCATATTTTAGACCGAAATAGTCGGACTCATTGGAAATGCCCAGATGTTCGCAAACCTGAAACAAACATTAACAAAAGTTAGTGAGATCAAGCCAACACTTTTTAAGTTGAATTAAAATCAAGAAGGGGGCGATGTAACGGAATTTGTAATTCAATTGTGTTTTTGGTGATTATATAATGTGTATAATAAAATTGCTAGTTGCATGCCATCACATTTTTTGTTTCTGCAACAAAGTTACATACTGTACGTCGAGAAATTACTGGTAAATTATAGGACAAAAAAGTATTTAGTTTTTTAAACTATTATGGCCATTATCTCATTAAGCCAAATGACTTGTTTTTAAAGTTATTTCTAGGTATAACAAATTAGTACAGTCCACATTTCAACTTTATATGGCCCGCTTCCTGTGTCTTGTTTTGGTATATTATGTTTGTTTTGTACTTTTGTAGCGACGTTGAGTGCCATTTTGGGTTTTTTGTTCAAGAGGCTGATCGGTTTTTTTTAATTTACGAGGTATTACAAAAGATACTTGTCCCCTTTTAACAAGCCTGAGTTATAACTCGAAAATCGTGTAATATATGAAAATGTTAGAAACGTAATTTATAAATTTCTAGTTTGCTGTTTCTTCGATATTTTTAAAAATAGGCGAGATATCTTGCAAAGACGAGTAGTACCACTTTTGGAAATCGCGCGATTGCTACGTTACTATTTGAGACAGATCAAACTGGTCAAGTGGAAAGTTTTCAAGATATTACATCGATGTTTTGCCATTTTCCCATTGACTAGTCAGATAGACTTTTTTGCATTCTACACTTCTCAAAAGGCTATGGTTATGTCTTTTTTACCAAGGTCTATGGTTAAAATTTCAAAGAAATATCTCAATAAATAAGAAAGTTGACATTGCGCACCTCAATATTTCTTTTATTGGGCGAAATTCGAAAAAATGCCCAAATTTTATTTGTGACATCACGATCTATCCGATGGCATATTGAAATGTCGCGTATCAATTCCGGTTAAACCGGAAATCGACACAATTTTTGTTTTTTCAAATGCAATGCCTACGTTTTTTTTAAAGATCTTTGAACACAGGCATCAATTTGCTGTACGACAACAAACAAGAGAGGGATAATAAATAAATAAAATAAATAAATATAGTTGATACACAAAACAAATACAAAAATTCGTGATTGGTGATTCAATATTTAGAAAACTTATGAAATCTAGCATGCCATGTGCTGTCAGGATGCGCGGTATGTTATGTTACACGGGGAAATCGTATCACGCATTTTTTATTTTTCAACATAGTCACCATTCATATTGAGGCGCTTATCATAGCGTGGTACAAGTGTTTTGATTTCAACTGTGTATACATCCGCCGCCTGAGACTTTAACCACTGGTTATCGCGAGTTTGAAGTTCGGCATCACTGTCCATATGCTGCTGCTGTGTTGCGAGCGAGGTTTCCATCGCTGGGAAGAGGTGGAAGTCGCTTGGCGCTAGATCCGAGCTGTATTGAGGATGATCCTTTCTCCCATCCAAAATCATCCAAGAGCTGTCCAGTACGGTTGACTGTGTACGGGCGGGCGTTGTCGTCGAACAACAAAACTTCCACCTCTTCCCAGCGATGAAGACCCGGCTCGTAACCCAGCGATTGGATAGGGGCGAATAACTTCAAGTCAGCGTTACCCAGTGCAGGTTAAAATCTCAGGCGGCGGATTTATAAAAGTTGGAATCAAAACACTTGGGCCACGCTATGATAAGTGGCTAATATGGCCGTTTGCACCAACAAATTTAAGTGGAGCATAGCTTAGGCGCAGCTTAAAATCCATGGTAGCCATTGGGACGTATGAATAAAAGTAAGCAAAAGCTTATACTTGCAAAATTCAAAGTAAATACTCGTAACTGCCCCTTCATACTGGTCTGTTTAGCATGGTTTAGCAGCGCTGCACTGCGTCCTGTCCTTCTGCTAAGTCGCCCAGTGCGAAGGAGCACTTACGAGTATTTACTTTGAATTTTGCAAGTATAAACATTTGCTTCCTTTTATTCATACGGCCCAATGTCTCAATAATCGTTGCCATGGATTTTAAGCTATGCTTAAATTTGTCGGTGCAAACGGGCATAAGTGCCTCAATTTGAATGGCGCTTGTGTTTGATAAATAGCCCAAGAGTGTAGCTCCCAAATGTATAAAATAAGAGATGTTCTTTACACGTTTAAAATTGTTTATTTCAAAACGTCTGCTACTTTCTGGATAACCCTCGTGTATTAGATATTGAGGTGATCCTATTATCTCGAACAGTTCCTAGGACACAAATTATCCACCCCTGAACTGCGATTCGAAAAAATCTGATCTCTCAAAGATTTGAAGAAAATTCCAGCTGCTCGAACCTCAAAAACGGCCAGAATTTTGTGAAATTATGCGGCATTTTTTGATTTTGTGATTTTCTTGTTAAAAATATCACTATTTCCATTGCCAACTTGTAGTAGGAATTTTTGCAAAATCAGAAATGACATTCGAAATTCCCTAGTCAAATGTGACATAAGGTGGTATTAAAATTTCGGATTTTTTGTTGTATATTTCGACGAGAAACCCGTAAATCCGAAACCAATACTTTTCAATCCACCTAAAAAGTATCGCAAAAGTACCTACTTGTAATGTAGTATGGAACGCAGTCCCTTTGGCGACTATTCAGACAATGTCACAAAAATACAAATTATGACCATACCCTTTGTTGTCACACAAAGAGGTTTGAAAGTTTTTCCGAGGATAGTATTTTCGTTCTTCGAAATATAATTAATCTGGAACGATGGCGAACGTGACACAACAAACGTGTACCTAGTTGAGAAAAAAATAATAAATATCCTTCACCTACATCTCAGTTAAATTTGTCTAAATATAAATGACAGAGATAATTCATCGATCAAACAAGGATATAATAATAAACGGGATTATTACCTAACGACAAGTTAGAGTTTTTTTATGATTCAAAACCAATTGGACTTTGATCAGAGCCACCCACTTCGCTCGAAATCTCCTACATTCTCTACTTAAGAGAGAAGCGCTCTACGGCTATAATTAAGTTGCGGGTTAGTAATAATAGCATTACACCTTAGGCGCAAAGTCCAAAGTCCACCTCTCACGGAGGGAAACACTGGTCTGGCAATAGATGTTTAGCATTTTAATTAGGAAATACAGTCAACGGTTCGTGATCACGGTGGACTTTGGACGTAACGTAACCACAAGCAGTTGTACTCAAACTGTTTTTGCGACAATTCGGTCGATTACGGCTTATTTTCCGAATTTTCCATTTGAAACTTTTCCCGTGCGATAACCCGGATTTATCTGCGCGAATGGAGTGCAGGAAAATTTCAGGTATATCGAACAGATTGGTTAAAATGTGTCCGGAAACATGTTGAGTACCGCTAGCGGGGACACGAAGTGGACTTTGTACTGTTTATCTCATACATTGTATTTGCACTAACATTCTCACGTATCAACTGGTTTGTTGGTATTTTGTATTCTCTACCCAATTTCTTTATAAATATAATTTTCATATTATTCCAACTAAAAATTTACCAAAACTGAAACATGCCTAAGTAAGCGCAACGACATTTTCTTCCAAAAAATCGCAATTTTTGTCGATGACATAAAAAAGGTGGCAAATTTCCAATCACTAGGTATGCTTTTTTGAAGTCAACGTACAGAGCTACTGTTCTTGGTATTGTAATCCAAAAACAGAAATAATAATGGGCATAGATCCAAAATTTCCTTGTACCCGTGTTTCTAAGGGGCAGACCTACTACTTAACAGTTTAAGATGATAGCGATAGCGTTTTAATCAAACTTTTTTGGCACGATTTCGAACTTCGAAATATTCAAGTCCTAAATACATAAACTATACCGGATATACAACGATTCGAGCAAGTACATAATTAGATCAGTTTTCAAAAATACCTATATTCATATTTGTGGACAAAATTAATCCTTGGACAAAAAACATAGTGATGTTCTAGATTACTTAAAGCAGCTGTCTAGTATTAATAGATCACAGTTTTTCTTGGGCTAAATGTTTTAGAGGGAGTAAGCACATGGAGACGCCATTTTAAAAGCTAACCTTTACAACAAGAAGTTGAGGTACTGCATATGGCGAAATTGGAGCAATACTCTAAATGCGATTATTAATAGAATAGTGAGTTTCGGTTCAATGAACCAACTTACGGTATGAATTCAAAGTACCTACTTCAAGAGCCCATTGTGGAAATTCGAGAGACTTCTTTCAAAAATAATAATAAATCCATTCTTTGGTCACTTGTTTGCTTTTGTTATTGGCTCACGCACAAAGAATACGATAATACCACTCGGCTGGTACGTTGTTTTGTAACATGCAAAATGATAGAGCTACGTGAGTGAGGATGCTGTAGAGCATTTTAGATTCGTTCATGAGCAGAATTTTATTTTCCTTAAATACATGTTTGCGCTTTTCCCAGCGAAATTGGTAGATAAATACAAAAATTTTGCTCTACCAATTGAACCAAAAAGACAGCAAGATAGAAAGAGCACAAAATTTAGTTACTGGTGCAGCAAAGTAGCAGTAGAGTTCTCGCACGCCCGACGAAATTGGTGATGTCTAATGATTTTGCTCAAGTTTGGGCATCATCCAGAAGGAAATTAATTTGGAACCTATACAATGTATTCAATGTGAAGTCGGCACTATCGCTTGTTATTGCAGCTACGAGTTGGTTAAATATGAAGCATGTTTTCTTAAGATCATAAGATAAAAAGAATTGCACATCGTGTTGTCAAGATCTAACAAAGTAAAACAAAGTCGTGTACGTTACACCAATTATAACTCAAGAACGGCTGGAACGATTTTCATGATCTTTGATTTGTTGGATTCAACTCAGACTTCGATCCGAATAGCACATTAACTACATATTATTATATCGAAAAAACCGAAAGAAATATAAAGAAAATGGTTATAAAAATAAATACGAGAACATGACAACGACCGTCAATTCAAATGTTTTCCATCGTACCAACCGTCAAATTAAAAACTATCAAACTAAAAAATTGATAGGTATAGGTTATTCGTGATTTCGATTAACTGTAAATCACGTAGTGTGTAATGAAGAGCAATGCCGCTTAAAAATATGCAATACTTCAAAAGATTTAAAGTGTACACATTGCAATTTCGCACATCTCTTGAGACGCAAGTCTTCAAGGGATTTAAAATGTGCACAGTGTGATTATACAACGAACTACTGTACCCGGCGCCTAAGAAGATCACGCACTCCCACTATTCATACTCTATTAATTGCACCTATTAGTGCGGTACGAAACCAGTTGGCTTCTCCTGCAGACTGCATGTGTTAACTCTCAATATTTCCAAATATTTAAAATGTGCACAGTGTGATTTTGCAACATATTACCTACTACCATGTCCTGAAACGACATCTCTTAACTCACAAAGCTCAGTGGATTTAAAATGTGTACACTGTAATAGCACTACATAGAAATATTAGGCAATGTCATATTTACATAATATACGAGGTACGCCGCCAGGATAGGCGATATATAAGAATGTTTGTTTCTTATGCCTGTTTAAACCGTTTATCCGATTGCGATGAAACTTTGGGGAATGGTTGGACGTAGGCCCGCGAAAGTTTCTGAGTTAGTAAAATACTCCGAAATTCCCACAGGAAGGGAATAGGAAAAAACAGGATTTTATGTTTTATAGTCGAAAACAGAGTTGACATTTAGAACATAGGTTTCTTTGAAGACGTTTTAAGGTGTATTCCGAAAAAGACGCGGAAAGACGGGATTTCCCAAAAGCGGTACGAAGTTTGCAAGGACTGCTAGTATTTAATAAAGTAACTTTTTTAAAATAAAAACACCCTGTATATGTTTACATATTTCAAAAAGAAAAGGAAATTGGAATAAAATATGTTTTATATCCAATCAACAGTAGATTGAAATTAATGAAACTACAACAAATTAAAGTTTTTAAGTTTATATGAGTTTATTACAAAAATTGTATCAAACGCAGACGGCCGATACTATGAACAAATATGTGAAAGTATGTTGGAAAGGTTAAAATAATAATAATAGCTCTAATAATTCATTTGAAATTGCGTCAGTCTTTAGAAGTGAGCAATAATAAAATGGGAAATTTGATTTTTTTCTTTTTTAGCACATTTTTTGAATTCTTCAAAAATGTGCTATTGTTTCCGTTTCGTCCGGACTCGCTTTTGCGGTCTAGAACTAATAAAAGGTCTCGTCGAAAGGAATTGGTTTATATAAACTCGAGTATAAACTATATCTTTCCTTCGCGACTCTCCTTTTCGAGATAGTGAGGGGAGAGAGGGGGAGGGTGTTTAGAATTTGGTTAAATTAATTCTAATTAAAAGTATCAACGAAACGAACTGCTTTTCTACCAACTACCGCACTTCCCCCTTCCCCTTATAAATATGCCGAAATGGGGGGGGGGGGGCTGATTCTCATGGTAGTCTAATGAAAGGTCTCAACGAAAGAAATTCATTTCTACCATTCATTCCTCCTCAACCCCTTATCATGATCGCCTATTATTCGTCAGATCTCCTGAGCGGAGTGTCGGAGCAGGGTACTTGCAAAAGGCAAGTGGAACTTGTGGATGAAATACAGTAGGACCTCGATAATGCGAATGCCCAACATTTTCACTCTGTTCAGATTAATGAGGTGTTCGGATTATAGTGTGTATATATTTTAAAAGGTGTTTATTGAAATTAAAGAACTTTTTGTAATTGAAAAAAATTGTTTGCAATTTCCTTTAGGTAATTTCTATTTACCGGTGATTGGGCATTACACATTTTTTATTCAGAATGTCAAATTCCTTCAAAATATGTAAATACATATTATATACAGGGTGTTACATTAAAAAAAGTCATTGAATATCACATTGTATATCAATCCAAGATGATATCCACAAGCATTTGCCGAACAAACCTTTGGCAATAGCGCATCTCACTACTTACCATTGCCGTGCGTATTCTAGTTGCTACTGTAAACATTTCAAGAAAATGGCCCCACATACGCATTTTGCCTCATTTATGTGAGCTTAATGTATATTGTTTTTATTAAAGTATTATTAAAAGGTTACAGTATCGCCGAACCCTATCAAAAGCGCAGATTAACATAAACAATATGTGGTCACATAATGAGAAGGCACGAGAAAACTATGCGGTGCGATTTTCAACCACAGTATGACACGAGCGCATTTGTTCCAACGAAAACTTTGCAAACAATTGCATGTTTTTCAATAAACCACAAAACATTTTTGGTGTCAATTTATTCCCTTACCTCTTCGCATAAAAAATCCAAAAGATGAAGAGATTGATTCAATACAATAGTTTGTCATATATGATTTTACAGCAATTCTATGTCTAGCCCAATACAATTCCTCATCATAATTATCTCAATTTCCTGAATCCCATCATAATCCCCCCAACTTATATTGGATCAAGGAGAAGCTGTCATAGTTGTCCCCTCCTCCTAATATTTATCTGATACCACAAAACTGTTCACTCATATACAGGATGCCTTATTTGTCTCTCGCTGCATTCGGATCACGGAATCCTGTAGTTATAATGTCACATAAAGAGAAAAAATGTTTTTTTAGCCGAATTGATT